>NW_026555368.1:0-108551 GCF_029017545.1 Prosopis cineraria
TAAGTAAATGTTATTATATTAATTTTTGTTGTGAAGCAGGTTTCTATACTTTAAGCAGAGTACGTGGATTAGGATTTTTTTTTTTCCATTTTCTGTCCTGAAAAAAATGACTCATTCGAATGATTTGAATGAGTTTTGACTGGATAATTAATTTATATGCCTAAATTTATTATTTGATAAGATATATCTTTATATTTTTATGATATATATTGTTAGTGTAATATATTGTACAACGTGATGAGGTTACCGTTTATCAATAGTGGTTCGAAGAGCAAACCTCCATCAAGTTTTTTTTTTTTAATTTTTATTTTGAAAAATGACATTAAAATCTCTTTAATGACATATTGACCCTTCAAAATACCATAATTCCTCTTGAAATTTTTAAGAATTTTTTTATCATTAAAGAATTAATATAAAAAATCAAATTGTTGTCCCTTAATTCAAAAAAAAAACCACAAGTATCAGAGCAGATACTTGCGACCTTACGAATTGCTGTTAAATTCTTGTAATTTTAAGAATAAAAGTTGTGAATATTAGAACAAAACTTTTAAATGGCTATTGATATTTGTAACATTTGAAGAATATCAGGATTTCATATGTGAATTTGCGAATTGTTATTGAATTCTTGTGATTTAAAAAAAAATTATAAAATTTTAAAACAAAACTTGTAAATCATGGTGCAAAGTATCTGTTCTGAAGTTTGAGTTTTTATTTCAATCAAGGACAATTTAGTCTTTTATATTAATTCTTTAATGACAGAAAAGTCCTTAAAAATTTTAAAAAAATTGTGACATTTTGAAGGACTAAAATATCATTTATATGATTTAAAGAGATTTTATTATTATTTTTTTTTATTTTTATATGATTTAGAGAAGTCGAAAATGTTGAGCCCATGATTAAAAATATAAATACGGGATCCATAATAAAAATAGATATTTAGTGTGAGGGCAAAGTAAAAATAAAAGACTTAGACATATCCTTAACTAAAATAAATTATACTACTTCCCTTAAAAAAAGGACAGTTTAGTTAAATTATATCTCCAATAAATTAGTTATTAATTTTAAACTAACATCAAATAATTTCTTAAAATAATTAAAAAATTTCTTTTTTAATTCTAATTATTTTTAAAAATTTAAACAAAAATCAAAAAAATTCATAAATTATATTTTTTTCAAAAAAAATAAGTGATTTTTTTTATAAAATAAGTTGAAACAAACAACTTTAAATTGTTTTAAATTGATTATTCTTAATCTTTCTCCTTATATTTCCTCTTTATTAAATATTTATAATATTACTTATATTTTTTTAAAAAATGAGCTCATTAAAATTTTCTCCCATTTTTTCGTTCTATTATGATTCTTTTAAGTTAGATAATGAGTTAATATTTAAAAAATTTAGATCTTGTAAATTAATTGTACTCAATTATCAGATTTTACTCCCGCTACAATCCAAAATGAAAAAGGACATGATTCCCTTAATTTTTTGGAATTTAATGGCAGTACCATCAACATTGGCAATATTGCGAATTGCGAATCATTTTGGAATTGATTGCGAATCAAATTGCGTCAGTACCATCAACATCAAATTGCGAATCATTTTTTTCATCATTTTGTTTGATATTATTTGAATTGAAGCAATATTGGCAACAACAAAAAATTGGAAAAAAAAAAAAAGATTCTTCATCTCACGCCTTTTCGTACGTCCTCTCTTCCTTTCTGCCTTCTTCATATGGGGACCAACATGGTGTGGTGCCAAGCCTTTAATGGTTGTTAGCAGCAGTGCATCTGATCCGTCCGTTTGATCTGAGTGTTTATAGAGTGCCACATCATCTATATCAGGAAGCTTCATTTTCAACCATCATTGTTTTTTTTTTTTTTTTTGAATGGAATGCAAGGCTATCATCAAAAGAAAGGGAAACAAATTAAAATCAAGCCGCATTTTTCCTAGAATTATTTTTCCAAAATACAAAATTATTTTGTATAAAATTGTTTATATAAAAATATATTTATTTTTATTGGTTTTGAATTTTAGGCCTTTAAATTTCTGAAATATTGGGGATTTAATCAACCAGGCTTAATTATCCATTAAAACTTCTAACAGAATTTTAATAACCATTTTACTCTCCTTATTCAGAAACTATATCTACTTTAATTCTCATTATTTTTTAAAACTAACTAGTTAAACATGGTTGATGGCTGCCCAATGTTTGCTTAGGTCTAACTAAACCCGGCGTATCAATAAAGTTTATTATTTAATTAAAATTACAGTAAATCACAATATTTTTTTAATTTTACCTCTATTAGTGTCAATTAATATCGTGGTAATAGTTAATAAAGTATACAATTAATATCTCTTCTCTTTTTGCAAGATAATGATAAAATTATCTAATTACTTAAAAAATATCATAACACCCTGTATATTTAAAAATAAAATACACTTATAGAAAAAATACCTTATAGATAAGAATAAAAGAAGTATTTTATAAATTTTTGTTGTTCTATATCCTTGTTTATTGCACAGGAATGGTTTGTTTCAATTATGGGGAGTTGTAGCATTCAATCATGTATGGCAGACTAGCTAACTCTTAAAAATAGTGTTATTAAACAAATTCCAGGTCAAGTTTTATAATTAAAAGTAGTGGCGAACAATAATACAATACACGAATCCAATATAGTATACCAACTATACCAAAAAGACCCCTGATTAGCTTGATCACAAACAAGAGGATTAGTTCTTCAAGGCTTTCAACTTGTCAAAACTAGAACATTAACTTGAAATACATGTTAATAATATTAACTTAATATATGGAGTTGAGATATTGAAATCTCAGTAACTAATCACTACAGAAAAAATAACAAATTAGTGACAGAATAAACTTTTATTGCTAATTTTGTCAAAATTAGCAACAAAATTTAGCAACAAAATTTTTCATTGCTATAATTATGTCATTATTTCATTACTAATCCGTTGGATCTGTTGCTAATTTTTAAAATATTTTATTTCAATTTAGTGACAAAATTTACAATAGAAATTTCTGTCACAAAACTTTCTGTCATAATTCTATTGCCAATGCTGTCACAAATTATTTTTAATTTAATTTTATTATTTACAATATATATTGATATATAATTTATTATTAGGCTAAAAATAAATAATTTAAAATAATTTATTATTTTAAACTATTTGTATATTATTAATAACAATTTCAATTGTATACTTAATTAATCTCATGTGAAAATAAAAATGAAATAAAATAATTAAAAAATAAAAATTTAAAGTGTTATATATTATGTAGATACAAAGTACAATATAATATAATATATAATTATAATAAAATATTTTTCAATTTAATATTAAATTTATTGTCAAAAATAATTTTTTAAAATAAAATATAATAGAAATAATTATTATATTTAAATTAATTTTTCTATAATAATAAATACATATAGTGTTAAAAATAAGTAAATTTAAATATTATATTTAAATAATATATTTATTAATATATGTGTGTGTGATTAAGTATTATATATTTAATTTATCAATTAAGACTGGAGATTTCTTTTAACTCGACTGGTAATAAGGTGGATATAAAGGCACTAGGGGGTGTGAAGTTGTGAGTTTGAGCTTAGCCAAGGTACAATTGAAGGTAATAATATTTCACATAACAGTGACAAATGAGGTGGTGGTGATGTGGCATTGAGGTGGCACTGATTCACTAGGCGATGAGATAGTGGTGAGGTGGTATTGGTCTACTGGGGGACGTGACAATGATATATTCGTCCACCTGAAAATTAACAACAGAATAAGTCCGTTGGAAAATTAACAATGAAATGCATTCGATCACAAAAGTCAAAATAATATATCCTTATTTAGTGATAAAAAATTTTCATCACTAATTTCATCGCTAACCTATTTAGCAATGAAATTTTTACTTATTCGTGATAGAAAATTCTATTACTAACCAACTGTTTTTTTATAGTGAATTAAGAGTCTACATGGCATTAAGAATATATACCTACTGGCACATAGGCTACAACTACAATTATGAGTGTAAAAAAAAAAAAAGGTTAAAAGTTTGCCTCAAAAACCAGTTAAGAGTTTAGAGAATTACTTTAAAGTCTAACAAAAATTTAAAAAAAACCCTAAACTCTCATAAAATGTAAAAAATATCTTTGAAGTTTCAAGTTCATTGTATGTAAATAAATTTGACCATACATTTTCCAAATTATACTGTATTTTCATGACAGGGAAATATGCAAAAACAAATGTATATATAAAAACAATTATGGCAGTTGTGACTATAACATAAGTTGAGACTTTTTATAAATTAATTTCTTCACTAGTTATAATTATAATTGATGTTGAAAGAGTCACTTTTTATAGTGGTTACATCACTCAACCGCCGTAGAAATGGTATATTTTTTATTTTTAAATTTTATAACATTTTTCTACATTAGTTTTATAACCGTCATAAAAATTAATTTACTACAGCAATTGTAAAATCAATGTAAAAAATTATTTACTTTCAATATTGCCTATAACGACACCATTTTGACAACTGTTGTAAAAATTGTTTTTTTTACTATTTTTAAAAGTCTTAAAATGCAAAAGCAAAAAAATTATAAACAAGAAACTTTTGTATGTCTCAACCTAGAATTTTGTTTTTGGTTATTTTTCCATCCCCTTGTATCTTTAAAAACCTAGAATATTATCACCTCTCACTCATACTAATATATGATATTAATTATATTAAAGGTAACCTCACAGGTATCTTGAGGATGCATTTAGCATTTTTATTTAATACAGTTGCATATTTCTTGGACTTGAATCTGAGACTCCAAGATAAGCTAATTCAATTTTCTTAAATAGCTCTCAACCTAGTATATTTGTGAACATCAATGAAATAAAATAAAAGGTATTTGTAAATAGTAAAGAATACAGATGATTTTTAGCTTGATGAGAAAGACATATTTTTTTAATTAGAATTGTTCTTTTGGATGGGAAGCTGAGAAATAAGACGATATTGGAATGTGGAACCCAAAAATCTTGCATTGCGATAAAAAGGATGATTCTAATTTATTTATGTGTCATTCATAAGTTGCTTTCATTTGGGAGAGAATTTAGGCAACGAAGAAGAAAGTTAGGTGATATAAAGTGAAGATGTTGTAGAGATGAGATTAGATATGGGTCATGTTCTTCTTTCTCTTTACGTCTTTACAAATCTTCTGTGACATGATCCGAATCATTCTTCCAAGTTACTCCATTTTATCTATCTATACATAGGAAAAATTACACCAAAGTCTCATGTATATATTTTTATTCTCAAAAAATGTCATGAAATGCACCAAAAATTCTAAAATTTTATAAACTTAAATTGTAATTAATTTTTAGTATATATTTATCAAAATGCTCTTCTTTCAAAATTTAAAAATTATCTCCACACCTTACCTGGTGCCAGAGATCTATCTACCTTTGACAGTTGTAGTTTCAATGATCAATGGTGGAGCTCGAGTTGTCGACAACTTGACTAGCGATGGCAGCTCTAGTGCCATGGTGGGGAGATCATTCTTTAATCATTTTTTTAAGAAGAGTATTTTGGTAAATTTATTCTAAAATTTAATTACAATTGAAGTCCTATAAGTTGTGAAGTTTTTTGTACATTTTATGAGACTTCTTGAAAATTAAAATTTATATATGGAATCAATGTGTAAGTTTTCCTATATATTATTTGTGGTCTTGCATGCATGCGCTCATCCCACTATTCATGCAGCTGTACCTTTCACACTTAACTCTTTCTAGTAAAGATTCTCCCCCCCTCCTCCATACATATTTTCAACCCCCCTTCTCCATCTGTCAATATATATACTCCCTCCATTTGAAAAAATATAAATTATTTTTTAGTAAATTAAATATTAAAAAATATAAAATATTTTAAATTTTCGTAAAACATAATCATTGCTTTATTTTTTTCTTTAAAATTATTTCTATTAAATAAATTATTTCATATATTTTTTATGTTAAAATATCCTATTAAATAGGAATAAATATAAAAAAATAGAGTTAATTAAAAGATAAATTATTACTTTATTAAAAAGTGAGATTTAAGTAAAAATATTCTATATTTATAACGGAGGGTATTTATCTATCTATATATCAATACATTGCATTTCCTTTCGTTATTTTTCCCCTGTCCTCCTATTTGTTTTTGTCTTTTTTCTTTCTTCCTTCTACCGACAGTTATGATGCAGTACTACACGATAAAACCTAGAAAAAATGACATTTTTACCTGAAAATTTTTTTAAACATTGTTAATGACATAAATTTTAGAAGACTTCAAGGGAGACTACTACTATAAAAAAAAAAAAATAAATGACGGTTCTTTTAATCCATAAATGACGGTTAATATACGTCATTTATGTGGCTGATATTTAAAATCCACCAATAAATGACAATTATAAAACCGCCATTCACAATAAAATTTTTACAAAACACAAACGAAATGAGAACATTATAAAATTTTTAAACAGTATTTTACCCATTATTTAAAGTTCAGATAAATGACGGGTAACTTATTTACCTATCATTTAAAGTATGGTATAATATTTTATAGGTAGATAAGATATCCGTCATTTAAAGTCAAGATAAATGAAGAATAACTTATTTACCCGTCATTTATTGTAATATAAATGACGGTTATTTATATAACCGTAATTTATTATATGATTTTTTTAATACGAGAACTGTTTTTATACTAGACCCCTGTATAAAGAAATCGAGATAGTAGCAACTAGCCATTCTAGATTTGAATATTAATGAAATTTACTGTATTCAATTTTAAAATTATTCAATAAACAAATTTAATTACATAAAGTAAACTATTTCTAAAAATAAATTACGTATTAAAGATATACACTTTTTAGCTACTTTCAGGTAGTTTTATTGATCTTCTTTGTATGAGGTCCACACTTAAAAAATGTATCGACATCATTCTTCAATTACCTCATTTATTCCTGCATCCCCGAATTCTTCAACATAAGAATCGTTATAGTACTGCAATATATAAATGATCTACTATATATTAATTTTATCACATTAAATATTTTTGTAAATTAAAAGTTAATATTATTGACATACCATCTCAAAAATTATGCTCTCGTTATGGGCAATGATGTCCTTCATGAACCTCATGATGCAATAGCCACAATCCAAACTATTTTTCTTTTGTCTTGGACACTAAAAATTAAAGAATCAATGAATATGTATTAATGCATTAAATTTTAATTTAATAAATGATTTCAATTACCTTAATTATATTTCAAGTGTTGGCCGCATCAAAATTTGTAAAGGACCTTGGAATTGATTGTTTTGTGTTAGTGCAGTATAACACAATCGCCCTAATGAAATAGTAAAAAATATGTTAGTATGAATTTAAATAATTAAATAAATATGTGAAATACTTTATGCACTTACGTATTAATCAATTTCAATAAAATTGGTCTTCTCCCTAGTTTCCCTCAAAGAGAATCAAGATAATATATCTTTGGAGTGTTGTCGAATGGTTCGGTGGCGATCAACATCCAATAGTCCCTAATAGTATTAACAAGTGTTGTAAAATTATAATTAATTCATCAAATTAAAAATTAAAAAATTATTAAGATAAGTGAGAATTATGTTACCCTTGACAGTATGGTATTATGAATGATGTTTCCTTTTGAGCCCTTGCTTTGAAATTTTCACTTAATGCCTTTGCTTGTTCTAAAATTTTGTTGCTTTTAATTAAGAAATGTGCACCCACTTCATGAGAACTAACGAAGACAAACTTTGTTTGTAGATTGAAAGGGACAATAAATTTGTCATACAAGCACTTATTATAAATACAAGAAATAGATTACTTTATATTTAAAATATCAACTATTCATATGTGAAAAAAAATTACCATATGTAAAAGCTAAGAACAGTGAGACTGATCATATCATGTTGAAGCACTTCATCAACAACATCAAGCGAAAGCATATCATATCAGTCTTCGCCATTTATACCAGCCTCGAATGGGATTTGCAGGACTGAAGGATTAGACCTATGAACTGTTGCATATGCCTGGAGTAAATTTTTATGTTGGCTTGGCAATTGAGGCTCTTGTTCAAGCACAGCTTTATAGGAGACTACCTTTTTAGAGGAGAGCCTAGATCAGGGTATCATCTTTTTTTTACTGTGCATCTTTGCTAGTTTTTTTTTTGGACTTGGTATCCTAACTTGACTAGCTTGCCATCCAACAAAATTACCCATCGCCTCTCCAACAATCCCTGCATCCTCAGTGGGAATTGGTAGCGGATAGTTTAGATCCTTTGGCAAATCAATAACAACATGTACATAGGACGCAAGGAGTGGCATATTATGTAGCATGTCTCCCGTCAAATTAAACACTTAACTGATAGCAACCATATGATGATTCGAGCTACTTGCTAACAACTCACATAGGCTCTCACCCTATATTAATAAGTAATATACTATATTAAAGTTATGAAAAATAAAAATAGTGAAACATAACTGAAATAACTTAATAATATTTTACCTTAGGGAGATTTTTAAGAGGCTGCATGACATTGTAACTACCTTTCCTGCTAGGACTAATATGAAACTCTACCTCCTGCCTCTTCTTATCCTTTAGCAAAGTTTCAATCATGTCTCGTTACCTAGATAACTCCTCTTTTAGGGTGGCAATTTCAGCCCTTATACCCAGATCCTCTGTTGATCTTGCCTTTTTTTGTGACTCGAATATTTGTTTTTTCAAAACACTGAAGCCATATCCCCTAACTTGACCAAGGTGTTCGAGATTACCCAATGCCTTGCCCAAGACATCATCATCAGACGTGCCACTTTTCTCGATCTCGGCCTATGCAATATGTAGTAAGAAAGTTAAATTAGTTGATTGAGTATAAAAAAATGTTAAGTTAATGTACTTACACACTTGTCGGCAAGCTCTTGAACACGTTCATCAATAATGTTTCCCTCTTTATTGGTTTGGCCTTCTATGAAAATTCTGTAATGTGAAACTGATCTTGCCCCTGAACCCTCTCGCTTGATCTATGAATTTAAGTAAACTTGAATGTGATTATAGTACATATATCCATTAAATAAGTTAAAATTATATAGTATAAATATTAACTTACCATTTGTTGCTCAATTCCTGCATATCCCATGTGCCCTTTCTTGTAAGGGTATAGATCTTTCTCATATAACTCTTTCTTTTTGTGGCTCAGCTCCTATGCAAAACACATAGAATCATATCAATCAATAAAATTAAATATATCGACAATAATAAACAATTAATTCATTTCATTGTTCTTACTTGAAATTGTCACTCGAGACGTTGAGCAACAAATTCATCCTACTATTATTGTGAAACTAATGGCCTTATCAAGTCGGGGACTTTAGCACTAATGTTTCCTCCTTAGTTTTTAATGTATTTTGCTCCCACAAAATACTAAAATGTTCGTATTGCCTTTCCAGCTTGTTGGATGATAAATTTCATTTGACTAGCATCAATTGCAAACATTGACTATAAACTAAGACAATTAATTAAATTTTCGGTCAAGTAATTTCAATTAACTACAATAATGTGAGTAAAATATTTTACCTCTACTTGCTCCTAAATATAATTTTTCATGGCTGGACTAACATTGTTCCAGTGTCTAATTGTAATTGACACATTTGCTTTTGCCACAACCCCTATGTAGCTGATGAATTTATTTCTGTTAGTCTTGATAGGTTGACCTTTAAAATTCCATTCAACTTCATATTTCTGTCCAGCAGCCCTTCTTCTATTTACCTCGGTCATCAATGTCAATCCTCTTGTTATTTGATTTACTTCTTGCTGAATTTGTTAGTCATTCATCTCAATGTTAGGATCAGCACTGCTAGGTCCATTGAAACCAGCACTCCTTTGAGAAGCCATTTACCTACAAAAGTAAAAAAATAAAATAAATAATAAATAACAATATAAAAAAATAAAGTACATAATAAGTTATTTACAGGTTTAATGTAAATCACACATTATAAAAAAAATATAGCACATAATAAATAACAATAAATTTTTAAATCACACAAACCAAGTAACCTACAGGTTTAAATTATTCTTTTTTTTTCCTTGTACGTTCCTTATCTTTACTTTCCTTCTTTGCTCAAAGGCTTCTACCTCGTTTTTTTTTAAATCCAAACACCTTCATTGTGAACATTTCTCATATAAAAGGTTTCAACCTTAATGAAGTAACTTTTAAATGATATCTCTATAAATGGATCATCTTCAACTGTAGAATTATTCATATCTTTGATTATTTTACTGCTTAATAAAATGATAGACCAATTTATTTTAGTCGGATCAGGAACAAAGAGCACTTTTTGAGCTTGTGAAGCCAAAATAAAAAGCTCATCTTTATAATCTTCTCTATTAAGATGCACCATTAAGAACCTCAAGTCATCAACCCACTTACAACCAAAAATTGAAACTTGAAATTTGATGTAATCTAACTCCTAAATGTGCTCAATTATCTCAAAGTATGACATTTTTGCGTACAAGGAATTTTTATCTTTATTTCTAGATATATGCATTGTTTGGGCTATAAGAGTTATACCACTATTTTGCATTGTGCTCTGATCATCTTGCTCTTTAGTATAAAATGTGTACCCATTAATGAGATAGTCAGTAAAGGAAAGAATTTGTTTATTTGAACCTCTTGCCAACCATTTTAATTTTTCAAAAATTGAACCATGATCGAAAGTCAACTTCTCAAGAATGTGATGTTTCAACCAAACTATAAAACTTTTATTATGCTTGTTTACATACCAAATCTCTTATCTATTAGGGTTATCTCGCTTAAGCTTGGCCATGTGCATCTCTTCATACTCCTCAACCTCTACAGAGTTATGTAGTACACATAAATATGCTTGTTCCCATTATAAGTTAGAGATTATAACTACTTTATTGCCCATAATTCCTTCTCTATTAGTTCGACCATCATGCCCAGAAGTTAGAAGACCAATATGGTTGACATTTGATAAGTACTCAGTACAAAATTCAACTATCTCCTCACAAATGTAGCATTCAACTATACAATCTTCAAGTCAACTTTAATTTTTCATATATCCTTTTAGTATCTTCATGTAATGCTCAAATGGATACATCCATCTCAAGAAAACTAGGCCACATATTTGTATCTCTCTAACCAGATGAATAGTGAAGTGTACTATTATATCGAAAAATGTAGGTGGAAAATACATTTCAAGTTCACACAAGATTAATACAATTTGGCTTTGCAATCTTGGCAATTTTATTGGGTCAATCACTTTATTACATATAGACTTGAAGAAGAAACACAATTTTATGATCGTGGCTCAAACCGTATTAGGTAAAATAGAACATATAGCCACTGGAATAAAATTTTCCATCAACACATGGCAATCATGCAATTTTAAACCCTTCAACTTTAAATCCTTCAATGATAAAAGGCCCTTAATATTTGAAGAGTACCCCTCTGGAACTTTAACAGTAGCAAGCGACTTATAAAAAATCTTCTTTTCTTTTCTAGACAGTGTATGAGCCGCTGCACGAAGAAATGTGCGACTTCCTTTTTCTTGTGGAGCCAACTCTTCCCTTATCCCCATCGAAATCATATCAAGTCTAGCCTTGATGCTATCTTTGGTCTTTCACGAAATATGAAGTAACGTACAATCAAACTATCGCACACATTTTTCTTAATGTGCATGACATCAAGAAAATATCTCACATATAAGGATTGCCAACATGGTAGGTCAAAAAAAAAAGACCTTTTTTCCCACCCACATGTCCCAAGATGCTTTGCAAAAGGTTTGCCAAACTCAATATTCAAATTATTTACCTTATCAAAATGTTGCTCACTTATCAATGGCAAAGGTTACGTACTTTGTTCTGAATTTTGATTGAAAGCTTTTTTTAGGCGTCGATAATAATGATCAAGATGCAACCATCTATGATGTTCAAGATAGACATTCTTTATCCAATATTCTAATCTCATTGAATATGTGCCCTCTTTACAAATAGGACATCTGAGTTTTCCTTTGATACTATACCTTGATACATTACTATATGCTAGAAAATCATTGATTGTGCTAAACAACAATGCTCTTAAATTGAACCTTTCCTCTCTAAATCCATCATATACCTCAACATCGTGCTCCCACAATAATTTTAAATCTTTAATTAAAGGAGACAAATATATGTCTATGTCATTTCCCGGCTATTTTGGCCCCGAAATTAGAATGGATAGCATCATATATTTTTACTTCATATATAACCATAGAGATAAGTTGTAAATTTCCAAAATAACTGGCCATGTACTGTGACTGCTACTTTAAAGTTCATGTGGATTCATTCTATCAGTAGATAATGTGAGGTGAAGGTTTTTATCTTCTGCTTTAAAATTAGGGTAATCGAGATCAATTTTTTTCCATTGAAAAGAGTCAGCTGGATGTCAAAGCTTCCCATCTTTGATTCATTCATTTACATGACATGTCAAATTTTTTGAATCCTCTATACTACTGTACAGCCGTCTAAATCTGGGTATAATGGGAAATTACCATAATGCCTTCTCTGGACTTTTTCCATTCTCTTTGTAGCGTAAGGCATTACATTTTGAACACTCCATTAATGATGCATATTCATTTCTAAATAATATACAATCATTAGGATAGGTGTGTATTTTCTCATAACTCATGCCAATTGAGTTAGCATTTATTTTACCTTATACATAGTCCTTGGAAGCTTGTTGTTCACAGGTAAAAGTTATTTTATAAGTGTAAAATTTTCTTTAAAACTCTTATCACTCTATCCATTGCTCACTTTCAGGTTGTACAATTTCAACACCGCTGACAACTCTATGAATTCAGTGCAACCAACATACAAGGGCTTCTTTGCGTCACTTTTCAACATCTCTAACATTTTAAGACAATCCTCAAGTTTCTTTTCAATTGCATGGGCCATCTCTTCAAGATAATCACCCTTATAAGTATATATGTCATAATCATCTGATTCAAAGCTTCTTTTATACTCCCAATTACTAGTACACTCATCCTCTCTAGTCTTTCCATGCTTATGCCAACACTTGTAATTTTCATTAATTCCATAGCACATTAAATGGTCTTCCAACTTAAATGCACTAATTTGCTTCAAAAGACCACATTTTACACAAGGGCATACTATTCTTCTAGAGTCTTTTACATGCTCAAGAGCAAATCTCATAAACTCTTTCACACGATTCAAATACTTTTTACTTAATCAATTGGCAGACATCCATTTTTTGTCTATAACTATTTAATTAAAAGATAATTTATTCAAGGAAATGTGATTAGTGACTCATGAATATGGAGAGAAAATGAATGATAGAAAGATTATCAATAAAAAAATTGACTACTCTACATATAATATAGAGTAATTAATGAATTATAAGTCACAATGCACAAGCATTCACATACTCCTTCAACTGTTGAAAAAAATTCAGCAGCATAACGACATAAAGAAAGTATTTCTCGGGCTAAAATCCTCTTTTCAGTCCTAGCATCTCACTTAACAAACTAATTTCAACCATATACAATCATAACACTAACAAATTATCACAAAATAGCATTTTCAAATTAACTCTGATTATTATAAAATTGTATCTAAAATTCATTCAAAAATCATAAAAAAAAGAAAAACACTATAAACATTATTTTGAATTAATGTTTTCTGTCTTATTGATCATTCTAAGGTTACACATATTCTATATTAGCAATCCCAAGTCAAGAACAAGTCATTCTTTACCAAATGTAAACATATCAATAAAATAGCAATGATTTTTAGAGAAACCACATGTCAGTTTTGGTCATTAAAATGAACTCCAATTGTAATGAAAATTGGTATACTAGTACATTTCAATATGTAGTTTTGAACGATAAAGCTACTCTGATCAAACAAGGCACGAAATTTAAATTAAAAATTATTAAAATAAATCATTTAAAATTCATAAAAAAATACAATAATCACAAATATCCTATTTTGATCACTAATTTTCATCTTAATAATCATCTTAAGGCTAAGTATATTATCTACTACCATTCTCAAGTCAATAAAACATCAAACATTAACAACTTTCAACACCCCAGAATATCAAAATGGGCAAAAAATGAGGAACAATTTAAACAACAAAAATCAACTAATAAAACAATCCATAACATTAAATAAATCAATTCCATAATATAGAAATCTAAGGATATTGGAAGAAAATGAAGAAAAATAATAGAAATCACACACCCACATACTTTGGAGAAGAGAGGATGAAATACAAAGAGAAAGCAAATGAGAGGCGCAATGGACAGCATAGGTGGTGGCACTTTCACATCAAAGAGGACTAAGGTGGTCGACAATAACAATGGAGGAAGATTGAGAGATTTCTACCGATTTTGTGTGCAAGTAGAGAAAAGAAAATACCGGAGAAGACTAATGAGCGGGAGTAAAAAATGACACTAAAAACTGAATAAAAAGGGGAATAAATGACGGGTATTTTTAAACACCCGTCATATATATTGAAAACTTTAAATGATAGGTGTTTCGAACACTTATCATTTAAAGTTTAAATTTTTTTATTTTTTTCCTTTTCAAAAACTGAAACGTTGGGCAACAATATATGACGGGTGTTTAAAACACTGGTCACATATTATTCAGACTTTAAATGGCGGGTATTTTAAATACCTGTCATTTAAAGTTCAATTTTTTTAATTTTTTTCCTACCAGAAAATGAAATGTTGGGCTGAGATAAATGACGGGGTTTTTAAAAAACTATCATTTAAAGTTTTCAACATATATGACGGGTGTTTTAAACACTTATTATTTATTTTCTGACTATCACCCGCCTCTTTTATATATGACGTATTTTTATTTAACCATTATTTTTTAAGGCATTTTATATTTAAATTTTTGTAGTAGTATACTTGTTTTGAATTAATTTTTTTGACTGATTTTTTTGAATTTATCTTTAGCTTTTTTAAAACTTGTATTATCTCAATGTTTAGAGTTCAGTGCTGAATTTTGATATTTTCAATATTCATTTTTAAAAATTTTTATATAATTTTTTTTCAACGAGTCCACTTGTGAAATATAGTTCAAGCCTTCAATGATATTTTTTTTAAAAAAATATTTCTTTGAACTTAACAAGTATATAAGGTTGGATAAAACACCAAACAAAACACCACTGGGTTCCCACATAATAAGGACCTGATGGATTTTGAACAAGATGAGTTGGATTCAATTTTAGTTGATTTTGGTTGGTTAAGACTGATTTGAATCAAGCTCCAATTAATTAATTAAATTAAGGATTAAATGGTAATTTTATCTTTAAACTATGTGTGTGTGTGTGAGTGTTTAAGACATTAAATTTATTTTTAGTGCAATGTTTCCCTTGAGCATTTGAAAATTATGTAATGTTGCTTCTACTATTAATAAATATTAATTTTGACTGTTAATTGATCAGAAAATTATAAAATAATATTTTGAAAATTATATAAAAGAATGAAAAAATTACCAAATAAATACCCTAAAACAATATTAATACCAACTAAGTTTCTGAAATTATAAATAAATATTAAGAGATAAATTTTATTTATTTCTCTCGTAAAGTATTATTGCCATTTTAACCAACTATTTTGATATGTGATATTTTTTATTTGTTTAAATCTTTGTACAAAATTTACAAGTTAACTTTTGATACCTATAATTTCTCCAAAAATTACAACTTAACTAGAGTATGTGTGATTTATAATTGAATGCAATTTTTTTTAGAAATAATTCAATTGTTAAAAAACATTATCTATAAATTTCAAATACACTAGTCGAGCTACTAATTTTTTTAAAAATTGATTTATAAAATTTTGATACATATTTATAAATAATGATTATAATATTTAAAATATTAAATATTAAGACATTAATATTTTAATAAGACATTATTAAAACAAATATGTTATGTTTTTAATTACTTACTTATGTTGGTGTCTATCAATAATGGTGATCTGACAATTCCTAGCATGACAAGGTGCGTGGTCAAAATTGGTCAAAATTGAATTTTAGTCTTTTACCTGTAAAAAAATAAAATTCATCTCTTGATTTTTTTATAATTGAAAGAATTTAATGGATATTAATTTTTTATAAGGTACTTATTTTATAATTTTTGGATTATTTTTATGAATTTTAAAGTTATTTTTAATAATTTTTTAATTAATTAACAGTTAAAATTAATTTTTTTAAAAGATATGGATAATAATGCATCATTTCAAACCCTTTTAGACCTATAGTTTACCAGTAAAGTTTCTCTTTAACCTTTATCTATACACACACATATATATTGAGGCTACAGACATATTTTTTTTTTCATCTTTTTTCTCTTGCCTTACTCTTTTTATGGTGGCATGATAGTGGGCAAGCCTCCATCTTATTATTAATAAGAAAACAGAATTTGTTTATATAAATAGCATGAGTCTAATTTAATTTCAACAATTTGTAGTATTACATTAGAGTGTTAGCAATAGTTTGAGCCTTGAAATTTTATAAATAAAAACAATAGAATATTCATGGACAAACATTTATAAAAGAAAATACATCAAATAAATATAACAGGTTTGGTTTAGATTTCAAAAGACTTAAAATTAAAATTAAAGCCTAGGCCTAGTTAACTTTAATATCTGTGCAGTAAATACATAAGATTTGCCTCAATTATTGAAGCCTAATGAATGACAAAAGAAAAGGAAAAATTACTATAAATTCCCTCATAAATTCAAATGCATCCAAACTTGATAGCTTTAAATATGACAAATTCAAATATAGAGGAAATGAAAAAAAAAAGAAAAATTGGTCAAAAAGATCTTGTGAGAACTAAAATTGGTCCCAGGGACCAAATATGCTTGAGGGACTAAGCTAAATATTTTATTCATTGTATGTTGTCATCTGACCAAAATGCCCCTAATAAAAAAATTTGAAAAAGAAAACCACCTTTTCTTTGTATAATTCAAAGAAACATAAGAGTTTAGAATGCTATGCAACGGTCGGCAATGAGGGAAAAATTCAATGGAGTAGCAACAGCAATCTAAAGTATGAGCGAGTTGTGAGTGACAAGTTTGGTTCTCCAAACGATCAAAGAACCAGAAAGACACAATGATGGTCAAGGAGCCATAATGGACAGCATTGATGGAGGAGCAATTGGCGGTGTGAGTGAGGACTTGGTCAGATGAGGTTAAGAATGAATGGAAAGTGGTGCGCTTCTTCTTGATTCTTTTAAAGTCAAATATATTCTTCATATTGAATCCACCATCAATTTTTAGGTTTAGAAATAGGTTTACATTCATTTAATTATTCTTTATCTGCACTGTTTTACTTTATGTGTGAAATAGTGCCGGGAAAGAGTGGATGACAAACACCATCATGAGACTTTCATGAATGCCTCTAAATGAATACAACAAAGGCAACACTAGTTCAGTGCATATCTTCGGCTTTAAAATTTAAAACCTTTAACATTAAGAATCTATATGTATTTTTATGGTTTTTATTTGGTACTCTTCACATGCCCTCTTTAAAAGGGAAGTATTACATATAATATGCAAAGGGATTGAACAGCTTTATTATCTTTATTTATAAGTTTTAAGAGTTCAGTAGCATTCTATTATCTCATATTTCTAGCTTTTGAAAATGCTTTTGCTTTCATGTGTGGGGTTATAACAATAAGTTGTGTTAAAACTTGGGATATTAGGGACTAATTTTAACTTCTTTCTTACACCTTGTTTCATAAATTAATGCTATTGTAGATTGTCGCTTCCTTTTAATTTTGTATACAGGCATTGTTTATCTAAGGGAGAATTCACTACATCTTCTGATCCAAATACAGGGGATTGTTATTTTTCATAAAAACTAAATTATATTCTTGTTCATCCATTATCATTAATACTACATTTTTTAGCTAATATATAAAATCACTTATTTAATTTATGTGGAGCAAGTAAACATAGACAGAATGCTTTAGCCAAATAAGTGGCAGGCTATGTTTGATAGCAAAAGAAAGATTTTTGGTTTCCATAAGGCATTCAAGTTGATAGTTTTAAGGGTATGTTGTAACATCCTAAGCTTCTCTATTAGTAATTTTCAATGTTTTCAAGGATAATTTGGTTAATTTAGATAAATTGTTGATTTAGCGAGATTTATGGGAGACTAATATGATTTTTGAATCCTTGGACAGCCTTAGAAGAGGGCTAAGTCAATGTTCAAGTAGGCCATGGCATGGAAGGGAGTTTAAAATTTTGTGAGATTTTTTGTGCCATGTGTTGCGGCGGGTGTGTCAACATATCACGGTGCACGTGCAAAATCTGTACTTATCAGATGTAAAAAATAGATAAAAAATAGAAGGAAGAAAGGGGGATAATAAGAGAGCAATATAGGGGTGCTTGTGGTCTACTAAGGCATGATTCTTAGGCTACTTTGGAGGCATTTAGAGCTTAAATCACTGGTGGATAAGTTGTACATTCCTTCTTTTCCTTCTTTTATGTGAAAATCTAAATTAGTGGGACAATGGGGGCTTTGATTTCAGTTCCTTTAGGTTTAGACCGAGCTTATTGATTTATTTAAGGTCTTAGGGAGTTAAATCAAGTCTCTAACCTTAAGTTTATGAGTTTTATGGTGATTGAGAATTTTTGGTAAGGGTTTGGACAAACCCTAAGTATAATTTGAGGATTTTGAGACAATGTGGGACATTGGTTAGCGAATTTGGTGTGGTGGAATGTTTAATAGGATGGTTAGAGTGTTTGGGAATGATTGATCTTGTTAGAAAAGAAATTTAGATATTTTAGACACTTATAATCTAAAGAATTCGGAGTTATCCAGAGCGATAATTGATGATTGTCATTTAATTGTATAGATTGAGCATTGTTCAAGCTATATTGTGCGTATAGAATGTGTGGAGCTAACGTTGAATCACGATAACCCTTTTGTGATAAAGAGTTGAGGTAATAGAATAATTTACACTGATTGATTATATTGTTTAACTGTTTGTGAGTAGATATGTGAATTTGAACTTGAGATTGGATAACCTTGCATATTGCGAAATATGGTTTTGTGAATGAAAATACATTTTTACAAATGATGAGTATGATGAAAGTTATATATATAAATGAGTTGAGAAATTTGAAATATATATGTGATATATATATTGAGTGTGGGCATGATCATGTTGGGGGTGGGAGTTCACTCGTAGGAAGGAGTAGTGGAAGTCCATTGGCATATATCTCCTTAGTGTCTAATGAGGTACGGTGTTGGAGATTTTCTCCTTAGTATCTATATGGGATACAACGTTAGAGAGTGATGCTCCTTAGCATCAATGATGCAGTGTTGGAGTAACGACACGTCGATTTGTGTGTGATAGGGAAAAAAACCATAGTCCAAAAGTGAGATAGGACACCTTTGGCCGGGTGATCCTACCAATGAAGGTGAGCTTGGATTATTGTGAATGTGCATTTGGTCTAAGAGCCTATAGTTTCGATTGGGGTGATATGGAGGCTCGGATGGTAGAGTGATCATGTTAATGGTAAAAGATTTGTACTGATGAACAAAATATTGGTGATATGCTAAAAATATATTTTGAAGTTCTATAGTTTTACTCTCTTAATTAATAGTAGTGAATTATTCTATTATTAAGATGTTTATCTCACCCCGTGGTTATATTTTATAGATGATGGCTTTGGTCAGGGTAAGGGAAAAGAAGGGGCAATTGAAGAGTGAAGAGTATTGTAGTATAGCTCTTCCCTTTCTCTTTTATATTTTGCCAAATTAGAAACATGACATTATTTTGGATATCACTTGTATGAATTTATGATAAGTGTGCGCATCTTGGTCTAAGATTGATGTTGTGGATTAAGTGTGTGAGCTTGGCCAAGTTATACTTACATGTGATATATATTTCAAGTGTTTTGTGTGCCAAAATGACCAATTGATTTATGCGTCAAATTTTATCCACCCCATTGTGTTATTATCAAATGGGGATTTGGTGGTCATTTTGAGTGTGATTGTTTAATTGTGTGATATAAATAAATTGTTATGTTGTGTGTGGTTTATTTAAGGTGGTCAAAGTATCTTTGGGGCTAATGACATTTGGTATTGTGTGTTGGACACCCTTGATGTGTGTTTTGAAGTAAAAACAAACCTTTTTGGATTTGGGTGTCCACCTTTTAAATGGACGATTATTTGAATGTAAAATTGGTGCAATTATCTAGAGGGTTTAAAGAGCTTCATGTGAATATTTGAATTGTCCAAATCGGACGTCAGATGGCGAAACGGCGCGCTCCAAATGTTCGGAGGGATGTCACCATAGTGGGTGCACACCACAACGTAAGAGGCTTTCGAAGGACTTGTCCCTTTGTGCCATCCGATATGGCGAGCACGGCTTGCGCCGTGGCGAACGGAGCAGAAATTGCAAAAGAATGGTGTTTTAGCCTAATTTTGACGTTGTTTGTTTCCCATACTTCCATATTTGTTTTAAATTAATTTTTAACCATGGTTTGAGCTCAAATAATATTTTAAAAAGGATTTTCTTAGGATCTTAATATTTTAAACTAATTATCTTTAAACCCTTTAGTTGTGGTAACTTCAGGAGATTTTATTAAATTTTAGTTATCACAATGATGTGTGAGCATTGTCCTAATAATGTCAAAACGAACATTACATATGTTGTTCACACTGCTATTTTTCTTCTCTTGTGATTAAATTAATGTACTAGTATTTTAGCTATGTTAAACAAGAGGTATCTATAAACTTTGAGCATGTTACATGCTCAAAATGAGCTTGCTAAATCTTAAGTTGTCATGAATATTCTCTTATTATTTATGAGATTTACATCCATCTTTTCATCTATGTGCCCAAAATGATATTTTTTCTGTTGTATATTAATGCTTGAATGACCTACTTGTTTTTGCCACTAATTTTCATTTTAGGCATTAATGTTTTAGACGCATCAAAACATGAGGTTTTGTCTGAAGAGGAGAAAAAAAATAAGTTCAAATGAAAAAGCTCTTACATTCATCTCATAACTCAAGTGAGCTACAAGGACATGCTAATTAAGGGATTTCCTTAAAAGATTGAATGAAAATGTGATTATATTTTAAAATATATTCATGTAAGGATCATCTTTGTCGAATAGGAGACCAAGCAAAGTCAGCTTAAATAGCTAGTTGACTTGTTTGCCCTTATCTTTATTGTCCTTCCTTTTTGTAGTGTAAAGTAAAAAAGTAACCATCCCCCTTATTTGTTTTTTTATATAGAGTGAGATGTAGTTTAACATAGGCATGATGTTGTACTTACCCCGATAGTATATTTTTTGATATAAGGTGCCCCATGATCTTTATTTATCATTTTGACTATACTTGACAAAAAAGACAAGCTAAACCTTATAGAATTATTGTTGTTTCAATGAAATTTTTGTTGTTCATTCTCCCTCTTCATAGTTGCTTGTTTTTCAAGGACAATTCAATTGTCCTCCATGTTATATTGTTGAATTTGTATCATTTATGGGTTAATATAGCTTTCTATATAATATATATAATATTTAAATAAAAGAGAACTTATTGTGAGTGTTCTTTGATTTGTTTTTTTTTATATAGGATAGGATATAGTTTAACAAGGTCTTGATGTTGTTCTTACCTCTCATGACATTTTTTTTGATTTAGCATGCCTTATGGTCCTTGTTTATCATTTGGTTTGTACTTGGCACAATGATAGATCTAAGTTAATGGATTATTATTTTTGTTTTTTCAATATTTTTGCTGTTCATAATCCTCCCAGACAATTACTTGTTTTCCATTAAAAAATCAATTGTCCTTCATGTAAAATTATTGAATCCTCACTTATCAGTGTGATAATTAAATGTAATATCTTGTGGATTACATGTCAATCAAATATAAAGAGGGCCTTTACTGTCAGTGCCTTTGTAATTACATGAAATCAATAACTAATTACATGTAAATCAATATGGAAAAAAATTTTTGAGCATGTCTAAAGAATAATTTACATGTAATCTCTAACATATTACATGTAAATCAATTATACAGAGAGGATGCATCTGTTAGTGCCTCAAATTTACATGTAAATAACCATTGATTATATGTAAATCGATCTAAGAAAAAATTTACAAGTATGCCTGAGAAATAATTTACATATAATCTCTAGCAAATTATATGTAAATTAAACACATAGAAAGCATGCCCTTGTGAATGGCCTAAAATTATATGAAAACAGCTACATTTACATGTAAATCTATAGGTGAAGAAACTCGTGAATATGACTGAGGAATAATTTATAGTAATATTTGACAGATTACATGTAAATCAATTACACAAAGAGGACATCCCTATTAGTGCCTTGAAGTTACATGTAAACCACCATTAATTACATGTAAATCAATATTGGTATGACACAGGACATAATCCTTGCATCCAAGCCAGTCCCCTTGCATCTTAAGTGAGAAGCCCTGCTCTAAAGCTAGAACCCTTGCACCTAGGTCAGACCCTTTGCATCTAAGCTAGAAGCCTTGTATCCAAGTCAGAACTCTTGCACCCCAGTTAGAACTAAGTCCTCACTCATACTGCCAATTGCTCCTCCGTCAATGCCGTTCCTCATGGCTCCTCAACCATCACTTTATCTCTCTAGTTCTTCAATTGTTTGGTTCTTCAATGGGGTTATCTTTTTCAAAACTTGTCACACACAACTCAGTCATACTTCAGATAGCCATTGTTGCTCCATCAAATTTGTTCCTCACTACCAATTGTTGCACAGGATTCTAAACTCTTATGTTTCTTTGAATCGTGCGAAGAAAGGAAGAAGAAATGGTGGTTTTCCTTTTCAAATTTCTTCATTTAGGACAGGGGCATTTTGGTTAGATGATATTAAATGAATAAAAGATTCAACTTGGTCCTTCAAGCATATTTGGTCACTTGGGACCAATTTTGATTCTAATGTGTTAGTGATAGGACATACTCTCTCCTATAGTGATTATGCACACATGATTAAACCTATTATTAAAATATCAGTGGTTCTATGAGGACAGATGTAGTGGGTGGGTCACAAAATCATCATGTTATGGTCTGGTGATGATATTGTTTTGGTTTTTGTTTTTTAATTTTCAATCCTATATGTATGTGCTTTTGTTGATAATTTTTCTAAAAAAAAAATTGGCTCCATTAATTTGTTTTTGCCTCATTTAAATATTGTAAGTGAATGAATACATTAAAAAAAATATTATACTACAACCCAAATTGCATGTGAGATCGACAATAAAAAAATATGCATAAGACTACAAATAAAAAATTTAGATCATGGACATAGTAAATATACTGGGTGTGATACCAACAATAAGATTACAAATTTAATTTACACAGGCTGTAAAAATATAAATTTGCAATCCTATTAAAAAAATTGTCAATGAACTTGTAATTTAATGGCATATAAGTTTTTTTGTAAGTGAGATGAAAAATCATGGGTTTGATCTTGCTTTTAATCTCAAAATTTATTATTTTTTATTTTTAATAAGAACAAGATCATAAATTATAAAATAAAATAATTTTTATATTTTTAAAAACCAAATCAATCAATTCAGCAAAACTTGAGACCTATGTAGTTTTTTTAATTGATTTAGTGTGGTTTGAGTTTGAATGAAGTTTGAAATTTTTTTTTATATACTTTCATAATTTAGAAAAATTACAAAAATACATAATATATATATATATATATAAGTTTGACTCAGTTTGGTCCAAGTTTCTAGTGACAAAAGCTTGAATTGAACCGAATTAATCAATTTTGTTAAAAAAAAAAGCGAAACCAAAACTTGTTTATAATTAGTTTTGACCAGTTTATGTTAATTTAAATCGATTTTGAACTCCCTTACTTTTAATATATATAACAGTAATAAATTATAAAAAATAATTTATTTTTAAAATAACTTTTAATATAAAAGGACCATAGGGTAAAATTATATTTTGCATCTAAGAACACTATTTTTTATTGTAGGATTATCAATATAATCTTTATTTAGCATTTAACCTGAATTAACTTTTAGCCATGTTTTGTTGGAGGGAGATGAAAGGAAATAGAGGCGAGGAGAAGGGAGATTTTGATAAATTTGATTTCAAATATAATTTTTTTACAAGCATGATTTAAACATGAGAAAGTGGGGTTAAATTTTTTTAATAGAAATAAGATTCAAAAAAATCAATAAAATCTTTTTTAACCTCACTTGTCATTTTTTAAAAAATCAAAATTTTTTTATCACTGAAGAAATTTAAAATTCCTAAGATATATTATTCTTTTAAATCTTGATATCTCACTTATTGCACGAGGTAAAATTTAGTTACTTTAAATGTCTCACCATAATCATTATACATCCTTAGAATTTGTAATTTGGATCAGACCGAATAAGTCTGAAAAAGCAAGGGCCATGCTTATTACTTAAAAAAAAACTTATATTTGAAGTTTATTCGGGCTACTGGAATACATTTGACAATATTTCAGCCAAGTCAGGACTTGGCCTGAATACTCATTATCCATTTCATCATATTTTAACAGAGTTAACTTTTATTTAAACAATAAAGATCAAATTGATAAAAATTAAGTTTGATGGATTGAATTAATAAAGGAAAAATCACATTCAACCCCTTCTTAGGAGAATTAATCACAAATAAGGACCAATGCAAAACAGGTTGTTGTTAAAATGAAAATATGACTTATTTTTTTCAAATAGAACTTGTTGTTGATTCTTATATTAATTCTTTTAGGAAGGGGTTGGATGTAATTCCCCCATTAATAATTGAGATAAACTTGAGAAATTAAAAATTTTATTATCTCTTTACATAAAAGTATAAATAAGTACGTATGACAGGCCTTTAAGTCAAGTTTTAAACAACGTGGTTGTAAGCATGAGCTTAGCTACTTTCTTAAATAGGCCTGGCCTTAACCATTTCTACCTCTAATTTTATCTATATATGATAACATACTTTTTATAATGTATCTAAATTATTTAAAAAATAATTTATTTTTGAGAGAATGATATATAAGTCTCTCTAAAATAAGAAAATGATAATTTGGTTTTAAGAAATGTAATATTAACAGTGAAATTTTAAGAGACTTTTTTGATATTAAGTTTTTGTATGAATTCACTTTAGTATTCCTTGCAATTAATTTGTTATAGTTTATAATTTTAGTATAAGTATTCGCATGTTTGATTCCACTAGCGATTGAAATAATTTAGAAAATCATAATTTTCTATTAGCAATTTTTTTCAATCAACAAAATTTAACTAATTTTATATAATTCACAAGTTTAGTATAAGAATACACAAGTTTAATTTCACCAATAATTAAAATGATTTAAAAAATTATAAATTTCTATTATCAAAATCCAACTAATTTTAAATTGTTTATAAGTTTGATATAAGTATTTACAAGTTTAGTTCCATCAATAACTAAAATAATTTATAAAATCACAATTTTTTCAATTACATAGAGGTACTAAAATAATTTCATATAAAAATTTAATTTTAAAAAAATTCCTTAAAATCTTACTATCATTATCATATTTTGTAGAACTAAATGATAATTTCTTTTAGAGAGATTTATCTATCATTCTCCCCTTCTTTTAAACTCAAACAAAATGTGAGAGTCCTAATTATTAAGGAGATTTATTGGCTAAATTTTGCATGAGCTTTTTTTTTTTTTTTTTAACTTTTTAGTTTAGTTTAAACTTGAAAGGCAGACCCAACCAGAACAAATTGCCAACTTCAAAAAAAAAAAAAAAAACAAACAAACAAATAAAAAAACTAACAAACAAAGAAACAAAAAATCCGATCTGCGCAGCGTTTGAAGGGATTAAGGACTAAGGAAAGTCCTATGCGGCTGTGCGCTATATTCTAGCTGAGCCCAGTAAACTGTTATTGAAGCTATACATGCTCGATCGAGGAGAAGCGCACAAGAAGGAGCCAACTACCAAGCAAAGGCAATGAATTCTGCAAATTCCCACTTGATTTGTCCTATTTTCTTATCCCTAATCATCGCCGTGTTCTCGCTGAGCTTCCTACACGCTCTAGGGCAGCAAATGTAAGCTCCATTTTTCTGTGTCAATTTCATTCTGATTTGTGTGATCTGTGTGAATTGTGATAGTTTAGCTTCTTCTTCTTGTTTTTTTTTTTTTCCGGTTCTGTTTGGATTGGACAGAGATTGGGGAAGCGAAGGATCTCAAAATGGGTTGGGACGCAGAGTTCTGATGAGTTTCAAGGAAAAGCCCCCGGGGAGTAACGTCACATTTGAATGCTCTCCTTCTGGACCCTGCGTCCCCTGCCTCTACTCCGAGAAGGTGGCTTTTCTGTTCTTCTGAAATTGGGGTTTGATCTTTTGACCATGTACCTTTTTCTGTTACTAGTTTATAGTATAATTTTGAGTTATCCTTGCAATTGCTTTCTCTTGCGAATTGATCTCTTAGACTTTGTTGCTATGTTTAAAATGAATTTTATAGCGTATAAGTCATTTCCTTTACTAGCTAAACTATCAAGTCTTCCATACTAGACATCGGGGGTTCAGCTAGGGAGCACCCATTAAATACTTGTATTTTATTTCAATAACTGTATCAAGCATTTTTCTTTTGTGCAAGATGTCTTGAACCGTTTCGAGAGGCACTGATGCATGCTGTGCCAAAACGTACTCACAAGAAATTTTTCTGACTTCCTTCCTTGAACCTATAACTCTGATATAATGTCTGACTCCGAGGGCTGTGAGATGTGATAAGCTTATGAGATGAGGTGTGAAGTCCTGCATTTTAGTCTTCCTCACCCTGAAGAAGTCATTTGAAGCTTTTAAAAGATTTGAACATCTTTGTATTTCTGTCTGTGTTTCTGTCTTTTCTTCTATATGTGATCCATATGAAGTGTCTCTTGCATAGTTGTTAGTTTTATCTCTATTTTATTCTTATCTGTGTGTCACATTGGGGTTAAAGGGTGATGAGAAATATCGCTGCAGTGAAACTGGCTACCGAATCCCATTAAAGTGTATAGAAAGTGAAAATTCTGTCAAAAGTTCAGAGAAATCAGATTCTCAAAATGCACGGTCTACTCTGGAAGTCTCCAATGGCATTGCTGAATCACATAAGGTGTTGAATGATTCCAGAGAGTTGTTCAGTACCTCTAAAGAACAAAGAAGTTTACTTGATAGTTCATCTACTTCAGATAACAGGTTGCAGGCTTACATCACTTATAGAAGCTGTATACCTGCAACTACTGAAGACAAGCTGTCTGTCCTTAGTTTTGAGGTAATTTACATTTGTACACATAACTTTTATTGGCATTTTGATTGTTAGCTATGCCTGGCAATCTCAGATTATACATTGAATTGGGTGTTATTTGTTCTTGAACTAGTTAATATCATCAAGTAGCAGACAAGCTGCTACTGAGATTTTTTTTCCTTTTCAATTTCAAGACTTTTGCACCTGCAAACCCATGTATGTGACATCAGTGACTCTGTGTATTATTATAAGTAATAACATAGTCTTGAGTAGGGATGCTGAAACTGCTCTAAGTTATCAACCATTTTTAAGAATAGTGTTTCCAGAGTTATATGTTTGATGGAGAGAAAAAAAAAAAAGTGTTGATCTCAACTTCTACTTGTAAATCACAAATGAGAAGTTTATTTCTGTTTTTGGTTACGTTCCCAACTTCTATGGACCAGTCTTGGTCAATGACCACAGTTCACAATTTATGATTTTGTAACAATCTAGTCAACTCCGGTAGTGTTCCCTAATCGATTAAGAGCTATTAGCATGTCGAAGATATTGGATCCTCCAAGAATGAGAGCGTTTCACATGCTGTACCTTCATATTTAATGTTAGTCTCACTTTGTTATAGTTTTATAAAATGTTAATATTAGTTAGTTAGATTTGAATAACGGTTTAGCAGTGCGGTGATTAGCCGTTGGGTGAAGTAAGCGGGTGAAGCCTATATATATGTTAAGGCATTTGAATTGTAGTTTATCTCAGCAGTGACTAAATAGAATTTCCTTTATTCCTAAATTTCTCTCGACCTCTTCTTAATCTCTCATTCCTCTCTGCTTCTACCTATCTTTCTGTTCTTCTCTCATCTTTTCCCTCATCGCTTTCTAATTCCTACAAGTCCAAATTATTTCTTCGCAACGCACTTCAAGAGGTATCCATCTTACTTGAAGGGGGATGATAACTCATAAGTGATAACACCATAAAACAGATTGAGTGCTTGTTCATCTATCTATAGTCTACCTTCTGCTTTGAATTGCTTTTACTTTGCTAGCATTAGAACTAGCCCACAGGGACTCATCAGTTATTATTAAATAGGCTTCCTGCATATTTCACTGTCAAAGAACCTTTGCTACTGTATTGGGCATCAAGTTTTATCCTCCACACTTCACAGGTGTAAGAGGAATGCCCATCTCGCAGAAAATTAGTTTACAATTTGGTCGAAACTTTAGAGTAATTTAATTTGGCATGCTCATATCTATCTATGGATGTACAACGTGAGATTGTGCAGCTCGTTATCTTTACTTCTTTACTCGTCAGCCCGTATATAATCCATTAAGTAATGGTATTTAAGATATTTCTCATGTTGCCTATTATCCTTATGAATTGAGGAAGCTTACTGTGCTCATCAAACTTCTAACCACTTATATTGATAATTGATGTCAATTGACAACCAATGGCCATATGCTGATATTATTGCCTATGAGTGCAAATCTTTGCGGAGAGCACTCTCTGATCGGTTAATTTAATCAATTTCTGTATATTCTTCTGTAAGCATCACTGTTATAATTGAGCATTCTATATTTGCATTAAGTTACGAAAATAAGCACTCAAACTTTCCCTCTTCTGCTAAACACTTTAAATTCTATCAGAAAATTTAACCACGGAGTTTTCTATGTACAAATGGAAGGTATGAGAATACTTATCTCAATTTGAAGGTTATGGATATGTAGATGTGAACTATATTTGGTATTCTGCGTTTTTGATTGTTAAACTATGGATGAGATGAGAACAAGTATTGACGTGTATTCTGTGGGACACTTTGGACAGGGGATTGTGATTTTGTTGTTGCTCGTCAGTGGATCAATCATATATCTGAGAAAAAAGAAAGGGGTTTCAGTGTCGGGTTACGCGGCAGTAAGGTCGTAGGCACACTCGCTGTTGTTGACAAACAAGTTGTATGATGAGATCTATACTTCAAATATAGCTTATTTTTGTTTTAATATCAAGTTTCATGAAAGTTTTTCATATTAACTTATTTTTGTTTTTTCTCCCTTTCATTGCTGACACCACGAACTATTATATTGACTGACGCGGGTTTATATAATTCTTTTGTGTATTGTACAAGTGTTTTGAAATTTGAAGTTTGGCATTGCTTTGCAGATTTTGTGTAATTTGTTCCATGTTTCGCTTAGACGGCTCAGTCCACTATGTTCTCATTCTGAGTTTTTTATTGTTTCGTTTTTTTTTTAGGGGGACCAACTATTCTGGGTTTTATTGAAATGGAATATCAACTTGCAACATTTTTTTTTTTTGGAATGAAATGAGGGCCATGAAAAGTTAACAAAGGTTGGTTCAGTTGATAAAATGATTGGCCTATGGTTTACAAAATTGTGAGTTTAAATTTCACTATCGATATGAAAATCTTGTTAGTAGGCATATTTTCAGTACATCTGTTAGTGCCCTTTGAGTTTGAAGACAAGTTATGTTTTGGTAAGTTTTTAAGCCTTGACTCGCCTAAATCTTAAGTGTTTTTTTTTTAAAAAAAATGTACAAAGAGAAAGAAGGCTATGAGAGAGCTCGTGCAATCTCCTACACTCTAAATAGAGCTGAGAAAAGGGGGGCTTGGCCCTTAACAGTAGCCTTTAAACCTATTTTCTCATTTTTCATTTTTTGTTTTTGAGGTTCAGCCTTTATTAGAAAGGTTCAAGGTTGGATTCACTAAGCCCTATTTAAAAAAAAATTAAACTAAATTAAACATTATAAATTAATTAAATTATTTTAAAATTTTTTGAAAAATAAAAATTCTTATAATTTTTTAGAAATTAAACAACACATATTTAGAAGTTTAGTAAAAAAAATTTAAATTTTGGTTTAAAAAAAGTTTATTTTTTATAAATACACAAACATAATAATTATAGAAAAATAAAAAATATTAAAAATTTTATATTGTGCACTGATATTTATTAAATGACAATAAATTAATTTTAGAATAAATTAAAACTAATAATAATATAACACATGTAGTATTAAGATTTCAAGCGAGCAAGTCCTTCTTGACTTCAAATGTACGTTCTAACAAAGAAAAAAATTAATAATAATATAACAAGATTTGAAGAACTGTCCAAACTTGAGCTTTTTTTTTTATATGGTTTATTAGGGCCAGGCCCTGCAGCCCATTTACTTTAAAAAAATTTAATTTTTAAAGCTTAAATCTTTATTTAAACAGGACTTTCAGGCCCAACCCTTATTCCTGACTCCAACCCTAACTATGATATTTTTATTTTTTATGTTAAAGATTATTTTTTTCCTTAAATTATTTCTCAAGGAGCACAACATATCTTATATTATGAGGTGATTCAAATTAACTGAAGAGCTGATTTTGGAGCATCATGCGCTTCTTATCTATTTTGATGAAACAGATGTTTATTCTAGTGTGCCCACGTGAATTTATCCGGATGTCTTCATGACCCTTGCTTTCAGCTTCTAGTCTAAACCAGGTTCTGATGTTTCTATGTACTTAACCCACCCTTCGATGGGCTCAAGAACAAAGCTCTCAAACCCAACAAAAGGAAGATGAGAAGGAGTAATTTTGTAACTGTAACTCCTACGTATGGCTGCTTTGCTCCTCCCTCAAACCCTTGCCTTTTTACACTAGTGCAGCTTTATAACATTCTAAAATTTTAATTATGATAAATTATCTTAATTAAAGGTAAATTATTAAATTAGGATTAAATATAGTAATAAGTTATTAAAGATGACCATTGGTTCATTGGACCTTAATTGAGACTAAGGATTGGACCTTTGGGGCCACATTGGGCCCATTAGAGTAGACCAATTTTGAAAGGGGTCTTATTGTGTCATCCACCATGATGAATGTCACATAATTTATTATTTCAAATTTGCATTTTATGTTTCAAATAGAAAAAAAAATAGAGAAGTTTTGGGAGAAGAACATGGTGGCTCTGCTAGGGCCATTGGAGGTCATTTAGCGCCATTGGGAACTAGAAATCACTTGGGTACACTCCAAACTCTCTTCTTTACCTTTTTTATGCATTGTTGGTTGAGTTTTGGGAGTGTCCGTGATGGAATCTGAAATGTACGAGGGTTCCACCAATTTTCGGACTTAAATGCAACTATTGGGGGTTTATTAAGTGTTTAACTTTTGGGTTCATTTGTCCTCATAAGTTGGGGTTTGTTATGATGGGTTTAGAGTAAACCCTATAGCTAAATGAATGGGTTGATGACTAAGTGAGAGTTTAGTGGTTTTGTTTTGACTAATACTAACTTTGTCTAGTAAAAAAAAAAAGACTAATACTAACTTTGATAATGAATGTTAGAAATTAGTCTAACTGTGTGAGAAGAGCAAAGGGGAATTTCAGGCAAATTGTTGACTAGTGAAAATCAATAGAGATTGATTGTTAACTATGATGATTATATGATATATAGATTGATCTTACATTGGTGTAATTGAGCTTGTTGAAGGCTCCATTTGGTATATAAGAGTACTCTTGGTTGGTAAACCAAATGTTATGGTAATCAAGAGCCTAAACACATGTATAAGCTTGTAACTATAATTATGAGTGTTGTGAAATGCTTAATGTGTATTTTAGTATGACAATATTATGCTTTATGTGTATTTTAATACAACAATATTATGTTCATTTATAACATTATGTAAAGTGGGTTAATGTCCTATAATATGCTATTGAAGTGGTTTGATGTTTATAAATGGAAATCTCAAGCATGTTGATTGATTTATTGGTAATTAAGTTAAGTATGAGAACATGTTAGTGTGCATTATGAGCATGAAATGTATTTTGCATGATCACATGATTGGGTGGGAGTTTATCCTAAGGGAGAAAATTGATTTAAATCCACATAATAAGCCTTAACTATGAGTGACCTTGGTGGTTGGTCTACATATAAATATATTGCCTTGTATTATCATTGTCTTTTGAGAAGTGGCATGCATTGGACATCACCTTATATCATTGGATTCTTAGGGAAACAAAGTTGGTCGAGCATATGACACCCCCAAAATTCAAGAAAAGCGAAATCCATAGTTTGAGATTAAATATGGGCGCCTTTGGTTGGAGTAATCCCTTACAATTAGAGAGTTTAGGCTAGTCTAGTCACATGGACTAGTCTTATTTATAATAGTACCCCATGGATTTAGTTAGAGAAAATAAGGTAGTGCATTAATCATATGTGATATACCTTGGCCCTGTTTGGTATGAAGATATGAATTTTAATGGATTGGGTTTGGGATTAGGATTGTAATATACCTTGTCTCGAATTGAACTCTATCTCAAACGAGATGCGAGAAGATATGAGCATGTTGTTTCAAATTGATGATGGGAATAGAATGAAGCTCATCATCTTCATAAATTTTATTATTGAAGGGAGAAAGTGTGAAGGGAGGGCGCAAAAATGATGAAGATGTAATTTGGAGGGAGGGAGATAACTTGCGATAGAGACGGCGATAGGAATGACTTGCGATAGAGATGAAAAATAAATAAATATAAAATTAACATAGATCTCCAGCTCTATTGACAAAGCTAGATCTTCTTTTCATGTTTTAACCTAAAAAAAAGAATCAAAAGGGAAGGAGGAATGAAAAATACACAAATCTAAACTTGTGACCAAGCTGTTCATAATCACAAGTAAGGGAGAACTCGATTGTGACTCACCATTGATGATAGCAAGAGGAAGATGAACATAGATATGGCGAACACGAGTACTTGAACTTATTAATGGTGACTCAAACTTGAACTAGTGGGAGAAAGATAAATGGGAAGGGAAAGGACATTACTTTATGGACAACGTCACTAGCGAAGGGAGGTGGCATGATAGAAGGACCTTAGCTAAGTGGGAGAACAATGATAAGGTAGAAGGTCAAGGAGAGAGACGAGAAAGGGAGGATAGAGGAGTGTAATTTGATCACAAAATAATCAATCTTAGGATTTATTTTCCAATACCATGGGGGTGGTGATATTGGGTAATCCCATATAGATGGAATTGGGATTAAGATTAAATTTTCCATTACCTTATACCAAACATAAAAAGATAGTACTAGTTAGTCCCAGTCCCAATCCCACCTCTTTAATCCTTTATATCAAACAAGGCCATTGTTTTAATATATGCTTGAGTACTTGGAATATGTTGTTTTGAAATATTCCTGCTTTGCATGCTCATAGATTATAATACTTATATGTGCTTGAGTTTTTGTTCTTTTGTTACTGAGATGATTCATCTCACTCTTATGGATTAACATTTTTCAAGAGAGGATTCAGCTAAGGACAAATAGGAAGCCTTAGAAGCTAGAGACAATTAGCATCTTTGTAATGTCTCTAGATTTAGTTTTTGTAATGAATATTATATTGTCAACTAGGGGTCATTTTAATACTTGCATATTGCCATGAACATTTATTTAGCAACATTTTTTAGTACATTTGGCCAATATAGGGTTGTATTCCTAAGTTCGATTAATTTATGGTGGCCAAATATGAATGCAAGTGTCATGGATTATGTTTAAGCTTACTTTGTAGGATTGAATCCATGTTGACATGTTCATTGAAAATTGACATTTTTTCACCCTTGTGATTTTGGGCATTGGGTGGTTAATTCTGATTATATAATGATTAGATACATGTGAATGTTTGGAATGTTGTATTATGGTGAATTAAGTGTGGTTCAAGGCCTAGGTTGGGTTAATGGCTTTTAGTGAGGATTGTGGATACTTGGTTTGAGTAGTAGAAAAGGAAATTGTGATTAAATGGCTTTGAGTGTCTAAATTTTTCATATGATATTGGATTTGTGTGAGACTAAAATCATTAGTTAGATTATAAAATTGTTTATATGTAGGCACTTGAATCACCTTAATCAGCCACCTGTATAAAGAGTTGTGCATGCCGAAAGTTAGTTTTGAGTGTTGTCATGATAACAAGTTATTATCAAACAATATGTGCCATGGCAGATGGTCTTTGGCTATGGGGCATGAGAGAGGGCTTGTTAGCTATAGTAAAATGTGCATTGGGCATGGTAGAACCATGCTATGTTGCTTATCACGGTGTATGTGACATTGGTTGCAATGGTTCGTGTCAATCTTGATGATTTATCTATTTTAACCTCTTTTTGATTTGTTTTTAACTCTAAATGGTTCTCATGCTTCCCAGATATATCTTACTATGATCTTTAAGTATTGGAAACATCATTTGTCTTGGTTTTGAATTTTGATAATTTTAGGATCCCAATTTTGAAAGAGATTTATACTTGTCCATTTCCTTTGAATTATTTAATTACTATGGTCAATCCTTTCTACCATGGTAAACCTTTATAAAGATTATTGTCTTTTAATTACCATGGTATTGCTTTATTATTAGTTACATATACTGTTATTGAAAATGGATCATTATAGGCTTTGCAGTCGATGAAATTATGAAATAGACATATGATCTCTCTTTCTCTTCCCAAAGCTTTTCTCTTTGGCTCTATAATTTATTGTTTCCTAGTCACTTACATCTCCTTTATTTAGTCTTGCTTATTATTCCAGTCACATCTCTAATTTGATAATGCCCCATGACAGACAAATTAAACACTATTAAGCAATTTTCAACAGTTTTAGTTCTCTATTTGTCTTTACTTATTAGTGATACTCTCTCTTTCTCTCTACACCCAAACATGTGTTTTGCGGTGATTTGTAAGGGATTTTAAAGAATGTTGTTAGCCTTTAAATGGTGAATTGATCAAAGGTTATGAAATTTAAGGGTGACTCTACAACGGTGGTTTATGAGCAACATGCTGTGTTAACATCCTAAGTTTTAATCTGGAACATAATTGTTGATTAAGGGTTAATTAGAGAATTAATTACTTAAATCATGTTTTTGGATTATAAATTGGTATTTTGGATTGTTGGATAGCTTCAAGATTATATGGGAATGGAAGTAGAACTTAATAGGATCAAATGCCAAAGCTAAATTGAGTAGGTGATCATTATACCATGTGTCATAGTGCATGGCACAAAACACTTAGATAATTATAAAGGTGGCAGCTCATGGTTTCTAAGAGGTGAAGGGTGGAAACACAAAGAGAAGAGGGAGAAAGAAAGAATCTATGCTAAGGCAAGGATTGTTGGGTGCTTGGGAGTTGTTTCCTTACAGCTCTATCTTCTCCTAATCTACTTCATTTTTTGTCAGTTTGAGATATGGAGAAATTGAATTTTGAGATAGTGAGGTGTTGTTATTGGGCCTAAAGATCATTAGAGCATTGCCAGAAGTTAAATTATGGAATTGCAACTAGATTAATGGTTGTTGATTGAGTTTTAAGGCTTTAGTTCAATCTAGGCCTCAAGTGGAAGGTTTTAAGCTGTAGAAATCCTATATAGTTGTTAAATAGGCTAGTAAAAGTTGTAAAAAGTTTATGGAAGGCATTTAGGACTTAGAATTGTCCAAAGAAAGAGATTAGGAATTTAGGTTAGTTTAATTGTGCTATTTAAGTATTTGTGTTTAATTTGAAATTGACATATAGTGCTAAATCTTGTAGATTTCAATCGTTTGAAACCTCTATGAGGTTGAAGTGTTAGAAGTAACCACGGGTAACCTTTTTCAGTAATAAAAAGGTTAAGGTAACTGGTTAATTCGTACTGTTTATTAGCCTGTTTAATTTTTTACAAGTAGATTGTGAAATTTAATACTCTCTCCATTCCAAATTATAAGACACTTTTATAGAAGATTCAATGTCCTAAAATATAAGATACTTTGATAAAAATAAAATTTTATTAATGATACATTTTCTAAAATTACCTTTTCTATATATTCTCTTTCTTCAATATTCTTTCATTAATGGAGTATTAAATGAAGGGTATTTTTGAAATTTTATATTTTTGTCTTGAAAAAGTAAGGTTATAAAGTGTATTTAATAAGCTTTGTTAGTATTAAAAATTTTATCAAAAAGTGTTTTATAATTTGGGACGGAGAGAGTATGATATTACATGTTAGTATAATTTATAATTTTTAGTAAATAATATATATATTTATTAAATATTGTAATTGAAGGAAAATAATAAAGAAATATGAATATAATGGTGTTATACACATTGTATGCATGAAAACCATGATCATGTTAGTGAGGGTGGGAGCTCACTCTAGGTGGAGTGAAAATTGAAGTTCATATAGTTGGACTAGCACCATGAGATGTTTGATATAGCAAACATGTTATGGATTGTTGCCATAAGATATATTGGCAATCATAATATGTACTCCTTAATACCTAAAAAGACATGGTGTTAGAGTAAACGACACTCCATTTATGTGAGTAATATGGGAAATTCATGATCTGAAAGTACGATAGAACATTTTTGGTTAGGTAATTCTTCTATAAAAGGTGACCTTGAACTAGCTTGGTCAAAGTTGGTCTAGTGTTGTAACTTATGGATTTAATCGAAGTTAAATGTAGAGGTTTGATTAAATAGTATGATCATGCATGTGATATGATTATATATGTTATAACCTGTGTTTTATAATCCTACGTTACATACTTATTTATAATTTTACTTGTTAATAAATAGTTGTGAATTATTTTAGTTTTTGGGACTGTCTCACCTCATAGTTACTATTTTACATGTTTAGACTTAGATAGGAGTAGAGATAAAGACTTGGGCTAGGAATAGTGAGACTATTGTTGTGAACACCGTATTTTATCCAAATCCTAAGAAGTAAATAAGATAATATCCATAGTAAAATAAATAAAAAATAATAAGAATAAAAAATAATATTTTACAACAAGAAAAAAAATATATATATATATAAAGTTGGGTACAAAGATAATAAAAATATATTCAAACTAGATCACAATATAATAATTGAAATAATTAAAATATAATATAATATGATTTGAAGATTTCAAGATAATATAATCTAATCTTATTTAAAAATTTCAAGATAATCTAATATCTAATATTAAGATTTGAAGATTTCAAAACAATATAATAATTAAGATATAATAATAGAAAAGATAACAATTAATACCCAATCTCTAAATAATGATAATAATAATATAATAATAATATATAAAATACTAATATTGATCATGATAGGATGGAGATATTAGAGAAACTCTAAATAAATGGGTCTATATAAAGAAAAGCAAAGGTAAAGCACAGGCAACGAGAGAAAGATTCAAAAAAATTGTGTTAGAAAGACTGAAGGAAGGAAGAAAAGAGGAGACAACAAATATCTAATTATTTGAGATTTATAAAGGTAAGTCAACTTTCTTTTAAGCTATAGATGTGTTTGTATCCTTTAATAGTTATCTTTATAGAAATATTATCTTATAAATGCTGGTTGCATCTCATTTTGGATAATCTACATCCATCTTATACTATTGTCTTCATGTGTGGTCCTATGTACATTGGAGGAAATCATCAATTTACTCTTAGGAAAATCACTTATTTGGCCCTTAGTTTTGATGCGTAATATTAATTAATTAATTTAGTATACATGTGAATAAATTATCAATATGTACATCTATAAAACTTATATCATTTGATTGCTTGAGACTTTTAAAGTCCTTGGAAATCTTATCAATTAATTAATTTATCTTACACAGCAATAAATTATCACATGTACATAATTTTAAAATCATCAGTTGCATGAGACTCTCAGAATCCTCACAAATTTATAAATCAAATAACTTATCTTATGCAGTGATAAATTATCATGAGTACATTTTAAAATAGTTTATCCTTAATTAAAATAAAAGGTTTTCCTAAAATAAGTAAAATAAATTAAAATAAATTATATTTGAAAGATTGATTTGGATACATGATATTTTCATAAATCTTATCAAAATATTTTTCCAATATTATCTCTCAAAATTTTATCACAAATAAAGAAATAAAATATTTTCTTAAATAAAAACTACAAACCAACACTAAAAATTATTTTATAAGAAAATTAATAATTAATTTTTTCTTAAAAAAATTTCCAACCAATTGACAAGCATTTTTACCCTGAACTAAGTGGGCTTTGATCCTTCAAAAGGGTACATAGGCCTCAGGGTTTTATCTTAGATCAAGCCCAACTTATAAATAAATAAAATTTTTCTTTTTAATTTTCTTACTATTTTATGTTTTTTAAGGATAATTAATATTTTTTGAGGCCATTTAAATTTGTATAGTTAACATGAGGTAACCATTCATATGAATGGGTGTTGTAAGGCGCCTAACACCTTTCCTGTATACAATCGACTCTCTTACCCTTTTATCTATACATAAACCATACGTTAAAAAAGGTTTCCAAAATTACCTGTAAAATTTTGGTGGCGACTCCAAATAAATGTATTTTTTATTTGATTTTCCTCCTCGAGAAATTCTAGATCGAGTGTAGCAGTTTGGTGACTCTACTAGGGACTTACATTCAGAGAGTCAAGCCTATTCAAATTAACTGAGTGAATTTATTTGGCCTTTCTTTTATTTTAATTATCCTTTTTTAATTATTTTTTATTCTTTATTCTCTTGATTAGATGATTTAATTTTGTGATATCTTGTATGTCCTCCACACATATTGCGCACTCACACATCCAACCTCACACATATGTTGGGCCCTATACCTGGGTCTGAGAGTACCTTAGTTTAGTATAAATTAGTAACGATTTCCCTGAGGGACTTTTAAGTCCCCTGAAGTCATCATGAATACTTCACCTAAGTCGATATCTATTTAACAAATTTAATTCTTGAAGGGTTATTAAACTCTCATAGGGTTAAATTAGTTAATGGATTTTCGATCTCTCTAGTGGAATCGGCTTAGGGACCTTGTTTAGAATATATTATATCTACCTTAAGAATTTTTCATGTTACATGAATCTAGTAACCACCATAAGAGCCAATATATGATTTCCTATCTTAGGACATACTTTCTATAAGACGCAAAGAGAATATATTTTTATTCATGCATAATGTGTATGTTCTTCTTCTTCTTTTTTTGAATTGTTTAACATTTTTTTTATCATGGAGTGGCCTAGTCACCTAAGATTTGTGGTTTGGCTCACTTCTTGTGAGATACAATAAGGATCCATGGGGAGAGAGATATTTTTTTTATTGACTAAATCCTTTTTTAGGTACATTGATGAGTTTTTGAGTATGGTTAGCATAAATTCAAGAACAGATAGGGATTTATGTCTAACTAGTATTTTATACAAAGGCAGGGGAATCAAGTTAACAATAAGTACTGAATCAATCGAAAGTTTAAAAAGATTTGCTCAACTCATCAAAGGAGATATCAAATGGGATTTTAGAAAAAAATACAGAGATATATTGGATCTCCTCTATATACCTATATAAGGAGATACTCTCACAGTTTTGGGACATTATTGGGATGATTCTTTAAGGTGCTTCACATTCTCAAATTTTCAAATTGCTCCAACGATAGAAGAATATGGGGAGCTCTTAAGAATGCCATTAGGGAAAGGAGATGCTGTTTACTGACATGGAAGGTCAAGAGCTAGCAAAGCCTATCAATGCCGATGCTGTTAAAAAGTACTATGCCTAAAATGAGGTAATAAGAGACGCCTACTAGGTGGAAACCTTAACGGAGAAACCTAAGCAAAAGTAAAAAATAATAATAATAAGAGAAAACTAAGACACAACACTATTTAAACTAAGTTGTATACCCTATTACTCTCTTATCCTTTTGCTATAATTCTTACTTTTTGTTACCTGTTAAATAGCTTAGAGACCCTAATAGTCAAAGTTAGCATTTCTTAAAAAAAAAATCCTCATTCGTCATTGCATGCATTCTCAAATTGCATTATAGACAACACATTGTTCAAATGTAGAGAAAAAATATTCAGTTTTTTCCCTTTTCTTTAAAAAAAAAAAGATTTCTAAACTAAACAAAAAAAAACTAAAAAAAATTCAAAGCTACTTGAGGCTAAAGTCTTTACCTTGAAATCTTGAAGCTTGTTATGAAAAGGCATTAGAATTTGGATATTAGTGAAATGAACCTGATTCTTACCTCGAGTAAATGAATATGGATAAGTAGTTTAACCATTCATGGAAAGAGTCTCCACATAACAATAAGGTTTGTCTTGCTCTACTTTAGTTATTTCCCTTTCTAGAACTTGTCTCTTTTCTTTTTCAAGACCACACTTGCATTTGCTTTTGAAAATGATTAAGGCATTCATAAAGTGAGCTAAAGACTAAAAGGCCAACCCATTGATATTATCCCTTGCTTAACCCCTTTGAGCCTTCATATTTTCTTCTTTTCTTTGATATTAGACCTTTATATTCTAAGAATGCATATTACTTTTTTAAGGTGTCTTGGCATACCAAAAGTTCATGAGGTGAATTTCTTATATCTATTATGTCATATATTAAAGGGGCAAGGTATACATCTTAAAGGCTCAAGGCAACTTCAAACTAAAACGAGAAAAGAAAAGAAAAGGAAAAAAAACAACAACAAAAAAAAGGAAAAAAAAAAAGAAAAAGGAAAAGAGAGACACAATGCTTACAGACAAATAGCAGAAAAAAGAGAAAGAAAAAAAAGGGGGAACAAGAAGGTTGCCTAGCTCACATAATATCTTGCTACCTAAGTATTTGTTATAGGGAATTTCATCTCTTGAACTTCAAATGTGCCTTGCATCTTAAATTGAAAGGCATGATTATGATGCCTAACCCCTTTATTTTTCACATGCATTTTGAGCTTTCTTTTCTTATCACCATATTACAACCTTTGAAAAGACCCTATGATTCATTTTGCAAATGCTAAAAAGTGGTGGAGATAGTAAAAAAGTTACAAGCTTATGGTAGAGTGTTTGACTAAGTGGACTTGAGAGAAAAATCAACCCTTAACACTTTGTAAGTTGAGTGCATACACTTTACCCTTATGAGGCTTTTCATTGAAGTGGATTACATGTAAGGTCTTGAATCATGAGTGCGAAATCCTCGTTCTTTGGCCTTTAACTTAAGAACTAAGAGATGATGATTTATTGACTTTTGAATTGGCAGTTTTGAATTTTGTTTCAATTCATTTTTTTACAAATACATGAATGAGTGCCATTTTGTAAATTTTAGTCACATTTCATCCAACCATATCACACAAAGGTATGCAATTTCATTAAAAAAATTCCCATCTAAATGTATATCTATTATTTGCATCTCGTATATACCATGAATGTCACCTTAAAGCCTAGTTCTGTTGGCCCATATCAAAACCCTGCTATGCAGGCCCCTAAAAGCCCAGTTACACTGGCCCCCATCAAAGCCTTATGACACAGGCCCTTCAAAGCCCACTTTCACTAGCCTCCCATTAAAGTCCTACTATTGTAGGCCCTTAAAAGCCCAGTTCTGTTGGCCCCATCAAAGCCCTATTATTTCAAGGCCCTTAAAAGCCCAGGTACGTTGGCCCCCATCAAAGCTTTGTGACGCAAGCCCCTCAAAGCCTAATTCCACTAGCCATCAAAGCCCTGCTATTGCAGGCCCCTTAAAAGCCTAGTTACGCTAGCCCTTCATCAAAGCCCTGTGACGCAGGCCTCTCAAAGCCTAGTTCCACTAACTCCCATCAAAGCCCTGCTATTACAAGCCCCTAAAAGCTATTTATGCTGGCTCTTATCAAAGCCTTGCTATTACAGGCCCCTTAAAGCCCAGTTTCGCTAGCCCCCATTAAAGCTCTACTATTGCAAGCCCTTCAAAACCTAGTTACGATGGCCCCTCATCAAAGTCCTATGACACAGGCCCTTAAAAGCCTAGTTCCACTAGCCCCCATCAAAGCCTTGCCATTATAGGCCCTAAAAGCCCAATTACGCTAGCCCTCATTAAATTTGTGTGTCGCAAGCCCCTCAAAGCCTAGTTCCACTGGCCCCCCATCAAAGCCCTTGAAAACCCAGTTTCGTTAGCCCCCCATTAAAGCCCTATGACGTAGGCCCTAAGCCTGGTTCTATCGGCCCTTTTTTTTATTTTGTTTCTTTTCATTTCTTTCTTTCTATCCTTCATTTCATTTCCTTCTTCTCATCTTTTCCTCTTGTCCCCTAAGTATCAAGTAAAGAAGGGCATGGACACTGCATTTTGTTCGATCCTTCTTTAATCTTAGGGACATCTCAATTTCATCTCTTATCTTTTCATTTGGCTGGACAAAATACATGTTCTTATCTTTACTTGATTCTTAGGTGAGAATTTATCAATCTTTCAAATATAATTTATTTTAATTTATTTTAGGAATACCTTTTATTTCAATTAAGGATAAACTATTTTAAAATGTACTCACAATAATTTATCACTGCGTAAGATAAGTTATTTGATTTATAAATTTGTGAAGACTTTAAAAGTTTCACGCAACTGATGATTTCAAAATTATGTACATGCGATAATTTATTGTTGTGTAAGGAAATATTTTGATTATATTTTCACATTAAATCAAAAAGTGAAATTCATCAACAATGGTAAGATTGTCACAATCAAAGGGGAAGAAGAAATTATGCTGAGTAAACCAAAATCTCTTCCATACATTGAAACTAACGAACATGATGAGGGTTCAATGTTCCAAGGATTTGAAGTTGAGAAAATAGAAGGTAATTTCTTTAAAAAATTTCCAACCAACTGTGAAGCATTTTTACTCGAAACTACATGGACTTTAATGCCTCAAAAGGGTACGTAGGCCTAAGGGTTTTATCCTAGGTCAAATCCAACTTATAAATAAATAAAATTTTTTATTTTTAATTTTTATTACTTTTTTATCTTATTTTTAAGGACAATTAATATTTTTTTAAGGCCATTTAAATTTGTATAGTTAACTTAAGGTAACCATTCTCATGAATGGGTATTGTGAGGTGCCTAACACTTTCCTTACACATAATCGACTCCCTTACCCTTTTATCTATATGTAGACCACACGTTAAAAAAAGTTTTCAAAATTACCTGTAAAATTTTGGTGGCGACTCCAAATAAATATTTTTGTTTATTTGATTTTCCTCCTTGGAAAATTTTAGATCAGGTGCAACAACTTTATTGCCCTATTGCTATATTTCGTGTAATGAATTTATATGTTTATGAGTTATCTAGTAGGAATGCATACCCATATTGATTGCACTTGTATAAGATGATGTGTGGAGTATCTTGGCCCTAAAATTAATGTTTGTGATAAATTTGTTTAAAGGGCTGAGATATTAGTACAAGTGCATGCTTATATGTTTTTATTGAATAAAATATATAGAATTTGGCCAAGGTGGTTGGCTAAATGTAAATATGCAGTGTGGCCTTATTTTGTGAGGAATCAGGGCATTTGGGTGACTAAATTTGGATTGAAATGCATGATTGTGATGTGAATGAGCCATTGGTTGTGGCTAATGACATAAGTTTATGAATTGGGGCACTTGGATACTTGAAATGACATAAAATTGTTCATTTGTTGTTTAGATGTCCAATTTTTAAATGAGGTATCAAATTAAAATAAAACTTATGTCATTAGTTGGATCGTTAAGTAAGCTATGTGGATACTTAAATCACTCTAATCAGACATCGTATGTAAAACTGACACACGTCAAAAATTTGTTTCTAAAAAGCTATCATGTAGCAAATGCTGGTATATGTGTTGTGGCATATGGAGACATGCCATGGTGCATGGATCAGAACTAGAAGTTGGTTCTATGTGTCCTATGCCATGGCATATGACAAATATGCGGTGGCATTGGCATATGTCCTTGCATGGACAAAAATAACCTTTTTACCCTTATTTTCTTATGTATCATGATTTTGCATACTTATTTGCTTCTGTTGTATATAAGAGCATATTATTTTGAGTTTAAACATATTTTTGAAAGGTTTTGAAATCTTAAACATTTTCAAAAATTTTAATTGATATTATTAAACCCTTTTATTATTAAGGTAAGTTTAGGAGCTTAATAACTCATAATTACCTTTGTGTGGTGTGGTAATTATTTGGTAATATCAAGGCAGGCATTATATGTCGAGTCTCAAAAATGGACGGATTAAACCATAGATATCTGCCGCCTATTAAGTTCAAGTGGGGAATATACTAAAATAAACATCTATTTTTTTTCAAAATAGATGGAATGTGCTAGATGCACTAATTTCATTAGTTCTGGAATTAATTTGCACCATCTTATAGTATAACATCCTTAGTAACTCCTCAAAAAATAGTTGAAGGGAAAAAATGGTTCTTGACTCTTATATTTTTCCCTCCATTTTCTAAATAATGGGTTGTTTTCTTTGAATTTGTTCTCTAAAATTGATGTTGTGACATTACTCTATATTTATTTTGAAAAAATAGGTCAGTAGGCTTTGGAAAACTTTATATTTATGTCATTATGTTGTCAATTTTTTTTAAATTATTGTTTTGCTTTTATAAAGAGAGGGCACAGGGCCTAAGATATGATAATTTTAAGTTGTCATGCTGCAAAATTTTTTCAAGTGAAATGAGACATGGTAAACATCATGTTTAATCTGCTAATTTGATCCTAGAATTAGAGAGGGATACATGTGACTTTCAATAAATTATTTAAACTTTTCTACAATAATAATTATTTATGCTATTTCAATTTTTTTTTGGGCTTAAAATCACGGTTTGAAAGAGTAGGTGTTACCACCACCGTAAATCGATGATGAAAATGGAGGTATGAAGGATGCCAACGAGCACATGAAGGGTTGCGAATAAGGGATTGATAGTATGCCTTTTGGCTTTTTAAAAGACTATCTGCATTGCCAATAAACCAAATAATCAACATAGATAATGTTTTCTACGTCAGTTATTTGTTCTTTTATTGCACACATGTCTTTTTATTGCCATCAATCATGTTAGAAATATAGTCAGGCACTGAGTTTGAGTATTTCTCTCAATATGGATTTGAACATTAATTTATCATATTATGAGGGACTAATCATTTCTATTAGATCTAATTTTTATTCTTTAACTTAGTTATTTGTTAACTGGCATAGATACTCCTTAGAAATACAAATTTATTACCATTATGCCACTGCATTTTTTTTTTAATATTGGGTTTGTGTTAACCAATATAGATATACACTGTGATTTAGGTCTTTGGCACTAATATACACAAAATGATCAAGACCGAGGGAAGTTTAAAAAGTCCACTTTTTTAAGGGAAAATTTTATATATGGACCATTGTATGTAGCTATTTTTCAGTTAGACCTAATAAACTATAAAATGCACTCACTACTATATATATATATATATATATATATAAGCCTATTGGACCCATATCAAAGTGTTTATAAAAAAAGCTTTGAAAAAATGAGACGGACACATATCGAAGTGCATGTAAAAAAAGTGCTTCGAAATGTTAGATCTTCCAGAGAGCTTTCCTTAAAAGCATTTCAAAATATTTAAAATAAATATTTTCAAATAGTGTAAAAACTTTTAGAGTGCTTCTTTTCAAATATTAGATAAGCTTCCAGAGCACTTCTACTGAAAGCGCTCCAGAAGAGTAATATGTTATGATACTTTTTAAATAATTTGATTTATTAGTCATTCAACTATTAATTAAGTTATTATTTATTAATTTTATTATTACCTTAAGTATTATAATTAATTTATATATTAATAAAATAATTTATGAAATATTATATTATAATTTTATTTATTATTGTACTTTTAGCCAATTAATTAATATTAATTTTGTAAATTTATTATAAATTTAATATTTAATTTAATTATTATTTAAAATACTATTTTAACTATTATTTAATTATTTGAAATTATTTTTATCATTAATATATTAATTATTTAATAAAAGTAATTTTACAATATTAAATGTTAATAATTTATTTTTAAAAAATTATACCCAATTGAAGGCAAGTCCTTTTGGAGCACTCCACATGGAGTGCTTTTGAAGGTGCCCGTTTTTAGAGCGCTTCCACCTGGATGCGCTCTGTAACCACCAAAAAGAAATTAAAACAGATATGAAAGATCAGATCTGTTTGGGCTCCCCTAACCCCCACCTTCACGATCTCTCTTCCTCTCTATTCCTCCCACCTCCAGCCAGTCCCCAACCCCACGAACCCATCTCCTCCAGCATTGCAGACCAGAAACCATCGTCGAGAGCCACCGTATTGAACCCGCAGCTGTTTCGTCATTGATCTTGGCCATTGTAGCTCGAACATGAAGCGCCATTCTAGATCTGTAAAACTAGATCTGGGTACTGTCGAGCACGAAGCACAGTTCACCAAGTAGGAGTCATCGTCCAATAGAAGCTGAGTCGCCGTTGATCTCTTGTGCTGCTATTGACCGTTCTCCTTCTACCCTTATGTGTACTCTTGCGGTTGCATATGTTATTTACAAGCTGGTGACGGTTTCAATGATGGGCTAACAATCGAAGCAGTTTTTATTCATTGACATCTTCATCCAAAGATTTATGGAATTTTAGCTTAGTTTTGTTTAATTTGATATTTTCTTGTTCCAGTATGGAGTGCAGTTTGTTGCAGAGCTTGTTCTTCTATGAATTATGTCCCTCCTGACAAATCAACAACTGAATGTTTAGTAGTTTGCCAAATATGTATGCTCTTTGTCAAGGAAATGCTCCCTTAGTCCCACTTTATAGATTCATCTCTTTCACTGATAGGCCATTTTATTTTGCTATTCCCTTAAACCTGGCTAGAAGGATAAGTTTTTGTGGGAGTTAAAAGTTTTTGGGAGTTATCCCACGCCTCAATTCTACTGCCCATATTTATAAAGAACTTTAACTAATTACAACTTGATTCCAACATTTTGATTAATTAATGCTAGCAACAGTATTAAAGTATAAGTATTTTCATACCCGTGAACAAAGGCCATATAGCCAAATTATGAATGTCAATCTCCCTTATTATTTTATTTTTTATAATATTTATTTTCAAGGTGATGGACGTGTGTCTATCTAATTGTGAAATTATGCATTGAGAAGGTAATTGCTTTCTAACTATTTTCCTATTTTATTTTTATTGTAAAGTTTTGTCAAATATTATCATGAAGGATGCTTGTAGATTACTTGTTCGGAGTGATTTTTTTGTGAATTTAATAAACATTTCATTTGCTAATTTATATCAAATATGAACATGAGAAATCATCACTCAGTGTCTTATTTTTTTTCTGTTGTATCTTGCCTTTGTGAACTTATCACTCATTGCCCTATTTTTTTTTTTTCCTGTTGTGTCTTGCTTTTGTGAACTTATCTTAGTTTTGGTTTCACAAAGGAACAAAATGCTATTGAAGGAGTATGAGTAGAGAGGGAAGTCATCTGTGTTTATGGTACCATACTAGCTTGAGGGATGTAATCTATTATGCTTAGGAAATTTTTAAAATTTTACATTGTATCATTCCAAGTGGTGATTGAATTTTGACTAGTTTGTAATGATTTATAATTTTAAAATGTTTAATAAATTTATCATTTTTAGTGTTTAAATTGTGTTATTATTATTTTGAACAATGGTTTATGATAAAATTTATTAAAATTTATATACAAATGAGTTTGATTAAGGGGGATTTTCTTTAAAAAAAAATTAAACTACATATGAGAGTACTTCTTGAGAAAAGTGCTAGTACAAAGCTGCATGCGATAGTACTTTTGGAAGAAGCACTATGGTAATCCTCCCTTAAACTCAATTTGTGTTCTTTGTTGGGATGCTTAAGAGAGTGCTTTTTTCTAGATGTGCTTTCGTAAGCCACACCTACAAGAGCGCTTAGAAAGCACTTTCATACATATAGGAGTACTAGTTACAGAAATACTATTAAAGTGCTTGCAAAGACAAAAAATAAGTGTTTCAAAAAGCCTTTTTTTTATAATAGTGACTGCAGGATATTAACACCTAATTGAAATTATCTTTCTTTATGAAATGACCAAAAAGCCCATGTGTTTAAATAAATAGAAAAAAAAAAAGCTCTCAATAATAACATACAAGCGAAGCCATTTTTGTGAGAAGTTTTCCCCCGACCCGTATGAAGGCATCATCATAGGCTTCTTGTCAAGTTATTATATTAAACTGTAAATTTCGTAACATTACTTGTTAAACAAATAATATTACTTGATAAATGTTTAACATTACTTCTCAAAGATGTTATCTTCTCAAAGATGTTATTTTTGAAACAAAAGGAGTCATGGCAGAGTTATGCAAGACACATTAGCTCTTGCCCTTGCATGGTCGACGGACAGAGGAAAAGAATAAACTGCAACCAGATTGGCAGATTCAAAGAGACGAACCCTGTTCACTTCAATTACCTTATTAGCATTGGACCAAGTTAACAAATTCACGACTACAATTATTACCATATTCACAATATAACATTAATCATTTTACAACACAACATACAATTATTCTGGACATCACAACTTAAAATCATAAATTTCTAGAAGAACATTCACCCACCCATCTATTTTGCAATTTTAACATCAAACATTATAGAAAATTTACTTAAAAAAAACATTCCATAGATACCCATGCCCCACAGTACGATAACTTGATTCAGGAGAAAACGATCCCACAGCAGCAGCATACAGTCACATAGCAGGATAGGACGAAGATGAGAATCGCATCCCATTGTAGTGGTCGAGGAAGAAAGGTTTCCTATGATTCTGGTCCAGTCGAGCATTGCATACCTCCAAAGCATCCTCAATCACCTCTCACTTTGGTTGCCGAACAAGAATCACAGCAACCAATGATAAAGCCAGGATCTATAGTGAGGGATGTGGAATAATTTAATAAAAAATTAATATTTTTAAAAAATAATAATTATGCTAGGAAAAGATTATAATAACATAAATAATTTTATCATTATTTTTATTTTAAAAAATTATATTGAACAAATTGATATGATTATTTATTGTAAATATACACTTTATATTTTATATAAATAATTAAAATATTATATATTTAATAATTTTTTGAGTTTAAATATTTTTTATTTAATTGAGAGAGTGCAAAATATTAAAAATGGGAGGGGTGCAAAGTTGTAAATTTTTTACATTTTATTTATAATTTTTTTTTTAAAGTGAAGGGGTGCATTTGCACCCACTTAAGCATATGTGGCTCTGCCACTGACAGCAACTCGAAGTAGCCTCTGATGATGTCTTCGTGCAAGTCATGAAAAAACTTGTCTCAAAAACGGCTTCTCTTGTATGTTATCAGAAAATTCTTTCTTTGAACATTATTTGGACTTTAATTTCGGTCACTTTGCAAAGAAAGATAATTTCAGTTAGGTGCTTATACTCTGTAGTGTATTTTCAGAGTTTATTGGATCTGATTGGACAAGAATTACCTACAGTATCGTTAATTTAATGAAATCCCCACACCCCCCCCCCCAAAAAAAGGGCCAAGTTTTTATTATATTTGCCAATCGCCAATAATGTCTGAATCCAGATCCTCGCTTCACCTTTTTTTTCCTTAAATTCCTCGCGTTTGTCATGGATGAAATCATCATCATCGTTAAAAAATAACTCATAATTAATTTTAAAATATCAATGCCGTACAGTTTTGACAGTGTCTTAACTACTACACATAATAATATATACATCTGACAAAATAAAAATCAATTATACAACTGATCTTTTTTTGTTAAAGTCAACTTCTTGAATAAAATAAGATAGAATAAAAACAACCACAGTGTTAATAGGTGGGTTTCCAACTTTCCATGCTGATCCCAAATATGAGCACCATGTCCTCGTTCTTAAAATGAGATTTGAACTATTCAATTATTTAATAAAATATTATTATATATTATATTTATTAAAAAAATTTATAAAAATTATAAAATAATTTTATTAAATTTTTTTATTTTTAATATAGTTTAGATTTAATCTAGAGGGTCCAATATAATATTAAAATTTTTATATTTGATATATATTAATTATTCAAATGTATTCTATACAATCATGAACTGTGTAGAATATATTTAGATAATCAATATATATCAATTATAAAAATTTTAATATTAAATTGGACGCTCTAAATTAAATCTAGCCTGAATTAAAAATAAAAAATTCATTAAAATTATTTTATAATTTTTATAAATATTTATTTAAATAAATATAATATATAATAATATTTTAAATTTGAAAATCTGAATGGTCATCCTTAGAATGACTAGGGAAACTAATTCCCTAATGGGTGCATGTGCCTTGAACACTTGCCTTCAAAAATGCATGTGCCTTTCTCACACAGCCTTGCTTCTCTCTCTACTCCCTCTCTCTCACACATATGTTATTATTATTATTATCATCATCATTAACCTTCGGCTTGAAGAGTCAAATCTCGATCATTGAAACATTGAAGGACCTGAAATTGCAGAGAAGATCAGCAGAAGAAAGTTTTCTGATGAAAGATGACGAAGTTGTACTGCAAGAAATACAATGACTACATGCAAAGCCAGCAGGAGAAGAAGCTTCCTGAAGTTGATATCAATAAGCTCAAGACTATCTTGAAAACATGTCGCAGAGATTGTCCTTGCCGGAAAGGCATCACCGGAGGAGGAGGAGGAGAAGAAGAAGAAGCCCTTGCAGTCCCAAAGTGCACCGATCGTTGCCCAGGCAATACCTCTACCTAACACACAAACACACATTTATCTAATGATTTCTTTCTGCTGCCTTCATCTTTAATTTCCTATATCTCGCTTTAGCATTTGCAGTGAATCTGTTATAGTGATTTGGCCCATGTTCTTACAATATACGAATATCGTTGGTCTTCTATTGAAATTTCAGAATCGTTGGTTTTTCGTTGAAATCAAATTCATATTTGGTCTCGAAACTGTCATTCTCCCTTGTATCAATTTTTCACACGCAAGACTAGGGATCTCCTATTTTCTTCCCCCCTTTTTTCATAGCATAGGGATCTCGTTTTAATTAATTTCGAGTGCTTCATTGAAAGGAATTCGTTGTTGGTTTAAGACAAGCATATATCCCTATCTAGTTCAATAACCCAGGAGACAAAAAGGTGTATCGTTACTATATATACAAATAAAAGAGACTCATAGGAATGTCCATATTATTGGATCTGAACAAGTGGGAGAGTTTTTCAATGTGTTCTGATTTTTGCTCAAGATTCTTCCTTCTTCTTCAAGTTTTCTTCATCTTCTGCGTTGATTTACTCCATGTTCTCAATCCATTATTTTTTTAATTCCTTGTGCTGTAATTATATTTTGATGTTGATTCTGATTTTAATAGTTTTGGTTTTGTTCTTATTGATATGGTGTATGATCTTTTGATTTTGATTTGGTTTTTATTCTGATTGTTTGCCTTTTTTTCTTGTTCTGGATTGATTTAATTTCTATCATGGTTATTAAAATCTAGCTTACTTCTGGTTTTAGAAATGCATTTTAGTATTGTACCCTTTAATTTATAATGAAATATCTGATGATCCAATTTAAGGGAAAAGAAGGCTTATGTTTCATATATGCATGATTAATTTGACAATAAAGCTAATTGATTATTGAGTATCTTACTATATATATATGTGCAGTGTGTGATGGAAGCTCCTTCTTTCCTTCTCTTCTCAATGGGATGAGTGAAGTAGTGGCTTACTTTAACGATCGAGCCCGGAAATTGATTGAGCTTCATCGTGCTTCTAGCTTCAAGAAGTACTTTCTATCCTTCAAAACCAAATTATGTGGACAACAACATATTGACCACATTCAAGAAGGCAAAGATCTTGTTACTTACGCCCTAATCACTTCCACTGTAATTCACAAGATACTCGAAAAATACGATAAGGTACACAAATCCTCCTTTTCATTAGGCTACACTTTTCAAAAATATGATAAGCTACATGCATTATGTGTGGTGTTATTGTACTCCATTAACAATTAATCCTTCATATTTATATATATATATAGTGCTCATTAAGATATCATGTTTTAATACTCTCCTTCCGTCCTTATTTAATAGGGACTGTTTCATAACTTCACATAGATTAAGTCATTAAGGAACTTAATTGAAATTATTTAATTTATTTAAAATTTTAAAAAGTAGATATCATGAATTCCACTTATTAGGAAATTGTTGTTTAGTTAAATTATAAAGAAATTGTTCAGTTAGGCCTTAGGCCTAAATAGATCTAAAATTCTAAACAAGCCTTAGGCCTAACTAGGTCACTCTAGGCTGCTTGATAAGGGCCTGATGACCTATTTCCATCCCTATTAATTAGTAAAGAAACACCAAAGCACAAGACATTTAATAAGGACAAAGTAATTGTTTTGAGTCTTTTTTTACATATCTATGTACAATAATAACTTGATAACTTGATAACTTTGATTGATGCTCTTCATAAATATACTAATTTTGTTTTATTTATTAGGCATTTTACAAAAACAAAAAGTCATCCAAATTATAAGGTGTCTAATAAAAAGATAAAATAGTTTTCAAGTCTTACCCTTTAAATTGAGAAAGCATTTGCACAAATAATAAAATGGTACATTGTCTTCCTTTAATCAATAAGTGTATAATTAGAGTGTTGAGATATATTTTTAACAAATAAAGTAAATATAATATAATAACTTTTCTATCAACAAATGTTAGTTTAGTTGGCTTGGATTTAACTCATATTTAGTCATAAGGCCATGCATTCAAATCCTCTTCCTAATGAAAAAACTTTATTGATGGATAACTACCATAAAAATAAGCTTATTTGACCCTTATTTTAGACTTTATTTGAAGGTTAATGTTTGAATAAAGATATGTAAGTATATTTATAAATATTCTTTAAGTTTGGAGATATATGTATTGGCTTTAGTGAGGTTTTAATACCCAACTCATAATCTAAAATTTTGTTAATAATATATATATATATATATATATGTATGTATGTATGTATGTATATAAATCTTTCTTAAAAGCGCGTGGAAAATGTCTCAAGCATCTTGTAAATAGAATCACATTCACTAGCGCGCGCGCACACTCATATGTTGACTGTGAGTGCAGATTCATTATTCGAAGCAAGGGCAATTATTCAAGTCAAGAGCCCAGAGTATGCACGTGGAAATTCTTCGGAGTCCCTGGCTTTTAGAACTCATGGCCTTCCACATCAATTTAAGGGAAGCCAAGAGCGAATCAATGAACAAGGAATCTAATAATTCCTTTGATGGATACTACCTTACATTTAAGGATAATAAACCATCGCTTACTTTTGAGCACTTTGATTCCACCAAACTTGATATTGAATTGACTTGTTCTATATGCTTGGTAAGTTGCTTTGGGATTTCCCATTCATTACTGCTCTTTTTTCTTTTTCTTTTTTTTTATGTGAATATCACGTGCTTGTTGTAAGTTGTAATATCACACACTCCGAGGTTACACCTGTTTAATATGATCATGTCATAGAACCAAAATTTTATTTACTCATTATCTTCTCCCATGACCTTGTTACAATTAGAAAACATTACATTCAAGCTTCACAGGAGAAAGTTTATTACTGAGAGGTTTTATAAATTTAATAAAATACTTTTAGATCTCAAATCCTGTGTATTGACAATTTGACTAAGAGTATTTGACAATTGAACGATGATCATTTACAATTTGCTAATCGCCATTTTCTTTACAAGTTATAAATGACTGGTGTTTAATTATCAATGACCTTAGTCAAGTTATCAATACATAGGATTTGAAAGTATTTTGTAAAATTTATGAAACTTCTGAATAATAAATTTTATTTTGTCAGACCTAAATGTAATTTTCTCTTACAATTATTCAAGATGTGTTTTAATATGTATATATTTCCTTACTATGGTTTCCAATTTTTTTTATTAAAAGTTTAACTGTTTAATATTTTTTTGATCGATATAATTTTCCTGCTCTCTAACAAGAGGCCATGTTTTTTTCATTTTAAATTTCATCTTTCACTGATAATATTAATCTGGCTTGCGAGTGACGCAGGACACTGTTTTTGATCCGGTTTGTCTAACTTGTGGCCATATCTTCTGCTACACGTGCGCTTGTTCATCTGCATCAGTAGCTATTGTTGATGGGCTCAAGGCATCGAACTCTGCAGCAAAGTGTCCCCTATGCCGGGTGGTGAGTCCATATGTCTTTTATATATATATATATATAAAACCCGGCCCATGCTTTTTTGGCGCCGAAAAATGCTATTTATTTATTAAATTAGAAAGGGAAGGCATAAATTTAGATCTTTATATTTTGCTCGAGTTTTATTATAAATCTCTAAATTTTTTTCAGTGTTCTAATTTCTTATAATATCCCTCATGAAAGGACCTAAATCACCAAAAAATAAAAGTGTAGAGAGTTAGAATACAAAAAAAAAATTACAAAAACTTATAATAAAATTTGAATAAAGTGTAGAGATTTAAAATTATATTTTTTTAATTAGAAACTTCACACATATATTACATGCTCATACCAAGAAAAACAATGTAGAACACAATTTAGACATAACAAGAAGTAAATCCAAAAGTAGCATCCCAAATACTTTGTGATCCTGATTCAGGAAAGGAACTTGAGCGGATACTCACGAAATCATTACTCCCTCTTTAAAGGTTAACCCATTACACCCACTTATATAGTTAGAATTTTTCTCAAATTCTTCCAATGCAGGACATAACAGGATGGAGACTTGGAAATCTAATTTTAAGAGCACATCTCTGTAACCATAACTCAAACAATACAAGTTGTAGCCTGGGAAAAACTTCTTTGGACCTACTCAAAAGATAAAATCCATAATGGATGAGCAGTGGCAACAAAGCTCCACCAAGAGCCACATGTTATTTTCACTTGAAAAAAATGATATGTAAAGGAGTATTGGTTTTCATATTTTACAGTTTACACCTTTTCCTTCTTATATTTTACAACCCTTTATTTTAATATTTAAACTTTAAATCCATTTTAATCTTACTTTTTATCCTAAATTCAAGATTCAACATTTTAACCCCTGTTGAATATTAGCCAATTATTTCACCATACTTAAATACCAATATTATTTGTCAATTCTTTTAAAAATATAGGAAAAAAATTAATTTAACTAAACTAGACCTACATTGTCCTTGTTACAAATACTAGTAAGAAAAAGAGTAATGAAGAATGAAAATTCAAGACTCAAAAGTAAGCTTGTTGAATGCCTCTCACAAGCTCGTTGCACTTGTAAGTCTACAATTAAAAGTTGAATTAAGAAATAATAACAGAAAGAAAGAAGGAAAGAGAAATAGTATATTTAGAAGAGAAAAATGTTATTTAATGGCTTTGATAATGTGTTGATTGTTCAAAGATCTCAAAATATAAAACCACATGGAGAAAATTTATAAGATATGCAATTTTTAATAATTTTTATTTATTATTTTTTCAATTATTAACATTTAAATGAACCGCTGGATATAAGATCACGGCTTTGCCACTACTTAACATTTAACAACTTCAACCAAAGGAAATGATTCAGGCATCATCAAAATGATTACCGCATTAGACCTTTGCTTATTAATAGAAGCCCATGAAACCTAGATTTCACCATAGCTATTGAGAAATTTTAAGCAAGCACCTGGTAGAACCCATCCCTTATCCTCAACAATCATTTAGACAATCCTCCTATTGATCATGGAGAGGCAACCAATTCAAGCAAACTTCCAAATTAAAAAAAAAATGGCAAACAGAATCAGATCCCTAACAAGAAGTAAGGCCTCGTTTGGTATGATGGAAGAGTTTTTGATGGAATCGGAATCGGAATTGGAATTGGAATCGGAATTGGAATCAGAATAGAATTGAGTTATAAATGTATGTTTGGTATGAAGATGGAATCTGAATATAATATTAATAAATATATGTATTTAAAATAGATAAAGACCAAAATGCCCTTATAAAAAAAATAAAAAACTCAACTATCATGATGGAGTGTGTATGTGGGGCACTTGTGGCAATTCCATGGAATTGTGGCAATTCCATCATGATGAAGATGGAATTAAATTCTAGGTATTTTGGTTGAATTGGAATCCATAAGGAATTGGATTCATGCATACCAAACAAGTGAAAACATGATTCCAATTCCAATTCCATTTCTCTTGGACCCAATTCTAATGTACCAAACATGACCTAATAGTTACCTAGTGCACCTTTATCTGCACCAGCCCAAATTCAAAGTTAAGGGATGAAACCAACCAACAAACATCAAAATATACCAAGAGATTATACCAAAGCAGGGCATTCAGTTACTCAAAACGAGATTGTGAATAGATATAGAAGGATGATACTAATTTCAGAGGTGAAGATCTTGTAAAAGATGATTCAATTCTAGCCATTTCCAACCCTTCACCATCCTTACCGCACGTCTTGAATTTCTCAAATCTGCCTTTATTTCAAAATTTCTATCATGGTCTCTACTAAAATTTTTAGAAAGCCTGAACATGCCAAGCACATAGACTTGGCTCCAAGCCTCGCCTACCTGAACAATTTGCTCATCAATGTCACAAAGCCAGGAGGTAACCATCGCAAATCAACCACCCCTCTGATGCAGTCAAAATCAGAAATCCAAAAGTGATTTACCTTTTTCAAATACTCAGATCTTTTTTTTTTCCTGAGTGAAAATTGAAATGCATTAATAATCAGACAAGAAAGGATCTAGCAATGGATAATAAAAAGAGAGCCAAGAAAATCATTCATTGTCGACCCCTTTCAGCTAACCAAGGTAGTGGATGATCAATGATATAAAAGGAGCCCTTAGTAAAATGAGCTTTTCTAGCTAGTCCATGAGCAATGCTAACAACATTCCTATAAACAAAATTAATGGTAGCAAACCAGTTCCTGTTTAAAATGAGAAATGATGTCTTGGATTGGATGATCATCATTAATACTCAGATCTTGACCTGCTTAAATGAGTGAAGAGAACCTCTGCCCTTCATACTTACTAGGTGTAAACCCAAACCATTGCAAAAGTCCTGTAAAAGAGAGTCCAAGCTAACCAACCATAAGATCAATTCTTGCTAATTCATCAATTACCCATTAAAAACACGCCAACTTAAAACATGACCCAAAAAAAAAAAATCAACCCATGCAGTCCAAAAGATAATTATCTCCTAATGCTAATTAAGTTTAGGAAAACTTAATTCTTTATCCCTATACTTTTTTGACTTTGACTTGTTTATAACTCAATTCTTGAATTTTAATTAGTTATAAATTAATTCTTAAAACTCCGTCTATGTTTATAGCCGGTCCCAAGCCCGGGTAAAGGAGGAGGGTTGTGTTAAGCCATCAACAGCCAATGGAAAACTTTGTTGAATCTATCATGAACATGGACAATAGACGTTATAATGTTAATGCTAGGTTGTTGCCTGTAAGTAACGCACTGCATGGCTCGAGTACAGTGATAAGTGAGTTAGAGCCGCTGCATCGGCACCTGGATGTAATGTTAAATGAACAAGGGCTACCGCGTCATTCTGGACGCACACGGCTAAAGAAGTTAGTCCATGAGAGTAAAATTAGATTTGGTACTTGGAATGTTGGGACATTGAATTGTAAATCTGTAGAGGTTGTAGGGGTTATGATTCAAAAAAAAATCAATATCCTTTGCCTGCAAGAAACAAAATGGCATGGAAAAGAAGCTAAGGATATTCAAGGTTTCAAACTTTGGTATACAGGAAAAGTAAGTGCATGTAATGGAGTAGGCATTATTATAGATAAGGAGTGGAAGAAGAACGTTGTAGAAGTTAGCAGAATTGGAGATAGAATTATTTCCTTAAAAATGATAATTGGACGTGAGAGTGTTAATATTGTTAGCGCTTATGCGCCGCAAGTCGGGACAGAAGCCAATCTTAAGGAATTATTTTGGGAGGATCTGGAGGGGTTGATTCGACACATACCACAGAGTGAAAAGATTTTTATTGGAGGAGGCTTTAATGGGCATGTCGGGAGGGAAACTGGTCAGTATGCGAGGGTACATGGTGGTTTTGGTTTTGGAAAGCTAAACAATGAAGGACAAACTCTTCTTGATTTCTCATTGGCGTATGATTTTAAGATTGCCAACACTTGTTTCAAGAAGAAAGATGAGCATCTCATCACTTACAAAAGTGGAGCCTCAAGGTCACAGATTGATTTTCTTTTAGTTAGGAACACAGATAGAAGACTTTGTAAAAATTGCAAGGTGATCCCCGGAGATGCTGTAACGACACAACATAGGGTCCTAGTCCTTGATGTGTGTATTATGAGTAAAATCTATAAACGTCGACAAGTAGTAGCACCAAGGATTAGGTGGTGGCAATTAAAAGGTGAGAAGCAAGATATTTTTAAGTGAAATCTTTTAGATAAAGGAATTTGGGAATCTCAGGAAAGTGCTAACATCATGTGGGAGGATATGGCTAAAAAGATACGGGAGGTTGCAAAAGTAGTTTTGGGAGAATCAAAAGGTTCTGGTCCGAGAGATACGGAGTCTTGGTGATGGAATAATAGTGTACAGGACAAAATCAAGTATAAGAAGAACTGTTTTAAAGCCATACATTTGTGTAACAATGAGGAAAATTGGGAGAGGTACCGTATGGCTAAGAAGGAAATTAAGAGAGCTGTGGGTGAAGCTCGTTCTAAAACTTTTGAAGAATTTTATAAGAGCCTTGAGATGAAGGAAGGAGAGCAAAATATTTATAAGATTGCCAAGAGTAGGGAAAGAAAATCAAGAGATCTAAAACAGGTAAGGTGTATTAAGGATGAAGAGGGAAGAACTTTAGTTACAGATGATGAAATAAAAAATAGATGGGAGACTTACTTTTCTAAACTTTTCAATGATGGAGAGGGTTCGTCTAGTAACTTGGAGGATTTAGTAACTGGAGAAGGAGAACAAAATTTGTCATTCTATCGAATAATACGTGATAAGGAGGTAAAAGAAGCTCTTAAGAAAATGGCAAATGGTAGAGCCAACGGACCTAATTGTATATCTATCGAAGCGTGAAAATGTTTAGGTGAAGAAGGAGTGAGATGGTTAACTAAGTTATTTAATGTGATTTTACGGTCCAAGAAAATGCCTGATGAGTGGAGGAGAAGTACATTAATTCCTATTTATAAAAATAAAGAAGATATTCAAAATTGTACTAACTATAGAGGGATTAAGCTTATGAGCCACACAATGAAATTGTGGGAGAAAGTAATTGAGCACAGGTTGAGATTGCATACAAGTATTTCTGAGAATCAGTTTGGTTTTATGCCAGGTAGATCAACTACAGAGGCAATTTATCTACTAATGGGATTAATGAAAAAGTATCGTTGTAAAGATAAAGATCTACACATGGTTTTTATTGATTTGGAAAAAGCTTATGACCGTATACCAAGAGAAGTGCTTTGGAAAGTGTTAGAAAAAAAAGGAGTATGGATTGCTTATATTAAAGCCATACAAGATATGTATAAGGGGGTAAAAACTAGTATAAGAACGCCTAGTGGTCAAACAAAGGATTTTCCTATAAAGATTTAACTACATCAGGGATCATCTCTGAGTCCTTATTTGTTCAACTTGATCTTAAATGTTTTGACGGAACATATTCAAGGGGAAATTCTGAATTGTATGCTCTTCGCGGATGATATAATTCTTATAGCAGAGACAAGAGAAGAGGTTAATTGCAAACTTGAGTTATGAAGTAGGACATTGGAGTCGAAAGGTTTTTATTTGAGTAGAAGTAAGATAGAATATTTATATTGTAAATTTGGTAAAGGACTATTCGACAATAATTTGGAAGTAAAATTGAGAGATTAAATTATACCTCAAGTGGAAAAATTTAGATATTTGGGAGCCATTATTCAAAATGATGGCGAAATCAGTGGAGATATTTCATATAGAATTCAAGCTGGGTGGTTTAATTAGAGAAAAGCTAAAGGAGTTATTTACGACCGTAAGGTGCCTAATAAACTTAAAGGAAAGTTTTATCGCACTGCTATCAGACAGGCAATGTTATATAGTAGTGAATGCTGGACTCTAACGGGACAGCAAGAGCATAAAGTTGGAGTAGTAGAGATGAGAATGTTACGATGGATGTGCGGACGTACATGTAAAGATAAAATTCAAAATGAGCACATACGCGAAAAAATGAGGGTAGCACCTATTGAGGAAAAAATGATAGAAAATCAGTTGAGATGGTTTGGGTATGTACAAAGAAGACCAAGGGAGGCACCAGTGAGAAGAGTGGAACATATAACTTTGAGTCCGATTAAGAGAGGTAGAGGAAGGCCTAAGAGAACACTCTTGAAAGTTATTGAATGCAATCTCTTAATTAATAATATTTCTAAAAGCTTGATAAATGATAGAGCACAATGGTGTCTTGCAATTCATGTAGCCGACCCCACCTAGTGGGATAAAGGCTTGTTGTTGTTATAAATTAATTCTTAAAGTTTGATTCAGTTATAATTCATTTCCTAAACTTCAACCTGGTACAACTTAGTTATTCTAATTTTAATCATTTAAAATATTAGTCTCTAAACTTTAATAATAACTTTATTCCTTATAATGTTATTTTATAAATTGTAAAAACCAACATTTTAAATAAATAAAACTATAAGGATTGGGTTGCAAAAGTCAAAGTTTAAATATTAAGTTTTAACCGAATCAAAAATATAAAGACTGGGTTGCACCGAATCTAAGTTCATGGATTGAGTTTTAACTAAATGAAAACTACAAAGGCCAAACATATAACATGAGTATTTAATTTGGTATCTTTTTGAAGGTTGGGCTTAACATAGTTCATAATTTATAGTTCACAATTTAGTAGATTAAACTGCCTCTTCCAAATTATCACATAATTTAATAGTATTAAGTAATTATCATCAAAATAAAAATCACTCAGGCCTGCTCATTATCCTCATAGATATTTTTCAAATTAGAAGAATAACATTGCAAACGAATCAAATATATGGGATGAGGAAAAACAAAATCAACTATACAAGGACTGAAACAAAATACAATAATATTATATTTGGATGGGTGAATTTGGGTTGAAAATTTGAATTTGAAATTTCATATTTCAAACCTCACATTTAAAATTTACAAATGTTAAGTTCTTTATTTGGATGATATAAAAAATTTTAAATTATAATATTAAAATTCTTTGATTAGATCTCAAGTAAAATTAAAAATTTTAAATTCTATTTTTAAATTTAAAAACAACTTGGACAACGTCAGTAGTCCAGTCCTAGTTAAAGTCAATAATCTAGACAACTTACTCTACTAAGATCGAACCGCTAACACTTATTGGGATCAAATGGCAGACTTCCACTAGGATTATACCGTCGGTGACAACTAGGACCAGAAGGCCAACTTCCATCAAGACTGGATTGTTAGCACCGATCGAGTCTTGATTACTAAAATTAATGAGGAGAGGACTGCCGGCATTAATTGAGACCAGAGTAAAGGAGAAGACAGGGATCAAACAGCTAGCTTCCATCGAAACCTAACCACCGACACCTATAGGGGAAGGATTGTTGGAGTTGACTAGGACAAAACTGTTGCACTAATTGGGATTCGATAACTACTTGTGATAAGGATCAAATGGTTGGATCATGTTGTGACCTGATTTGACATTGGGACTAAACCACCGGTGCCAACTAGTACCAGACCGTCAGTAATCAATTCTTAGTTGAGGTTGTCGATCTGGTCTTGGTCATGGTGGGAGCTGACCATCAAATCCTGGTCAATATTGGTAGTCTTATCTTGATTGGCGCCAGCAGTCCTGTTCATGTTGGTGTAGGTGGTTTGGTCTCAGTGGAAGTTGGTAGTCCGATCCTTGTTATTGCCTACACTTTGGTCTCGATTATTGCCTACACTCCTGTCTCGATCATTGTCGGTGATATGATTTCAATGGAAGTTAGCCATTCGATCCTATTCTTCTCCTGGACTCCAATCTTGGTTGGCACCAATAGTTTAGTCCTAGTCGAGGTCGCTAGTCCAGTCTCAATTGAAGTTATCAGTCTCGGTCACAGTGGGATCCAGTCATCTGATATCAATTGCAAGAGGCTATTTAGTCTTGGTCGGCACTAGCAATCCTATCCTAGTTGGTGCTAATGGTCTTGTCCCAGTCAATATCGGCAGCCGATTCCTATAAAAGTTGACTATTCAATCTTGGTAATTACTTGCACTCCGGTCTTGGTGAAAGTCTATCATCCTGTCCTAGTCATTTCCTGCACTCCAGTCTCGGTCATTATCAGCGATTTGGTCTTGGTGAAAGTTGGCCATCTATTCTCGATTGGTACCAATTTTGTCTGGTCCTTATTGGCGGTAGAGGTCTAGTCTAAGTTGTCACCAATAATTTGGTTTATTTAGCACTGCCAACAAACTAGTCAAATTGCAAATAGATTATGGTATGATTTGAAATAATATAGGTTTAGAAAAGATTTCAAAGTATAAAAAAGTTAAGGTAAAACTTAAATTTGAATTTAGGTCAAATTCAAATTCATATATTTTTAATTACCCAAACAATGAATTTAGCTCAAATGTAAATTTAAATCTAAATTCCTATATATCCAAACATAACATAAAAGTATAGAGGAATGTAGTGGTATTTTCTCTTTTCTTATTTTTGGAATATTTTTTTTGTCATTTTTGGATTTAATCTTTAGATTCAACCATAAAATGAACACTAAAGTCATAATTATATTTTTCTTTTCCTATCCTTGAATTGTCATAATTATTATATTGGACTATTAGCAACATTCAAAGTTCTATTTTTTTCTTTTATTGTAGGGAGGAGTTTATCAAGGTGCTATACGCTTGGAAGAACTGAATATCTTGTTAGGCAGAAGGTATGGTTTCACTTCATTTATAGTCATTCTTTTCCTTGGACAATATGAGAAAAATAGAGGAGTGGGTTATCAAGAATGTACTTCAAAATTGTAGGATTAGTTAAAATGTAAGGTGGCGCAAACAGCAAAGGGCAAGAAAAGAATAAGCTCTTGTAAATTGTCTTTGTTAATTTGATTGCAATTATTGCATGGCTTTATTTGTATATCTTAACAGTTGTCAGGAATATTGGGAACAAAGGCTTCAAACAGAGAGGATAGAAAGAGTTAAGCAAATAAAAGAGTACTGGGAATCGCAATGCAGAGCATTCATAGGTGTCTAAGTAACTTGCCAATGTCAGACTTCAATGTTAAGTCTATGCTAATAATGGTTTTTCAAGGAGACAAAAAATACAATATAATATGTGTTTTGTACTTGGGCATACACACTCATGAGTCTATGATCGCTTTACACTTTCACTTTAAATTTTGATAGTAAAATAGGACATTTTATTTGGTTTTCAAGGAAAGATAGAAGAAAATCACCATAGATGTTTGTAACAATGTGATATATTTTCATTTTTTTCAGTCTTATGATGTTTTGGATTAGGAAGAATGACAAATAAATATATCCAAAATAGAAAAATAATAATTTGATCCCCTAAAATATGATAATGTCTTCTAAGTCCCAAGGGACCTAATTGTCATTAAAGTTATTGGTAAAATGACAAAACGCCTAGTTCTCACCAAATTATAATTTCCCTATTTTAGAGAGATTTATTTGTCATTCTCCCTTTGAAATAAGATGAAAGGAAGTATTTTATTTATAAGTTGTTATTGACATGTTTTCATATGGCTATTTGACTAAGACATATTCAAGTATTTTAGGCCCAACTGAAGACAACTCTTCTAAAGATGCTTTCTACATTTCTACAAACTCGAACTCAAGATCTCGTGCTTAAGCAATTATAGATCATTCCGCTAGAAGCAATCTTTGTTAATGTTTTTATAGACATTTTATTCATACTTGGCTTGCTTTAAAATTATGCGTTTTTAGAATACTTATCATTTTTAGTTTTAATGAGTTGATTTATTGATTACACATGTAAATAATTATATGATCAATTACAACCGTGTATTATACCTATACCCTTAAGTTTACAATCAATGAAGCTTACTTGTATTGAATATCATAGTAAAAGGTTGGTGAACAAGTAAATGGATATGCTCATGTGTGTTAACTTGGTCATTCATTTACTCATTATCTTCATAAATGATCTGTTAGACACAAGTAAATAGCCATTAGACACTTCATCTTCTTTCCTCTGAGTTTATCCGAAAATGAGGAGATGACATAATGCTTTACAACGGAGTTTTTCTCTCACAAGTAAAGAAAGTAATGGCTCTTTGTATTTAATATTCTAACAGAAGGTAGGTGAGGTTTATACCAAAAGAACAAATGCTATATGTGTATAAGAATAATGAAAGAATCAATAAGAGTTTAATCCTACTGTAGTTATGTTTAAAATGTTTCTAGGATGATTATAGAGCAAATATAACTCTCAGAAAGTGAAAGGAGTGAGTATAAGATGAGTTTTGAAGATTATGATGACGAATATGAAAAATAGAGCAAGAATCTTGATGTTTATACTAGAATAAAGTTAGCTATACTGGTATAGTTAAGAACATTTAATGAATTTGCACAGTCTTTGCTATTTCGAAATAATTTAATTACATTGGAATAAATCTTTGTAAAAGATAATGATTTATGAGATGTTATATGGGAATAAAGAGATTATACATGAATAACACAAGTCATGCCCATATAAGAAGATTATGCAAGAATAAGAGAATTTTACCAAAACATGGATCGCTATTCCTGAATAATGAGATAAAAAGATTGAGAGAGAATATAGAGAAATGAGCCATTATATTGGCATAACCAAAGATTATTATATAGGAATAAGGAGGCTTATATAGGAATAACATAGAAGACAATCAAATAAGGGACACTTATATTGGCATAGCTATGCTTGTATCGGTATAAAGAACCATTTTTACATAAGCTTTTAGATTAATTTGATATGGAATAAGAGATAAAACCTTCTAAAAGACTTCAAAAACATGAAATTGGTCCACAAAGAAATCAAAGTTAAGTCAGATACTTAAATTTTGAAAAGAAAAGAAAATCAAATTTAACTTAATTTAAGACACTTAGAGTTTCTTGGCTATTTTGGTATAATGGATTCATATAGAAACAGGAAACCTTTAGTCAGAAATAAAGTGAATTAAGCCAAGTACTCTTATTACCCGTTAATCCCTTTTTAAATTTTCATATCAAATAAAATGTTCTCTCATTTTGTGATTATCAAAATCAAGGTTTAACATTTTTTTCCTTTTTTGATGATGATAATACTTGATGCAAATTGTTAGTCTTGAGAGAGATTCTGTCTCCTTCTTAAACTTATAATAATCAAACACAATACTACTCATAGAATAGAAGCTGAATATTGCCTTGTATTAAATAGGTAAGATAAGCCAGATAATTACAAGGCAAAATGACATAAGCAATAGAAAAAAATATATAAAAAAACACTTGTTCAGACAACACAGGATAAAAGGCCAAGGCTTTTTCTTTAGGATGGTTTTGGAATCCTTATAATATGTAACATCCTCCTCCTTGAGAAGTCTCTTGCAATTATTTTGGGTTTAAGGATAGGATAAGGTTGCATTTAAAATAGTTTAAGACAATTGGGCTTGAAAAATAATCGTAACATCTTAAGTTTTAGTAGTTAATTAATATTAAGAAGAAATTATTTCATGGTAATTTGAATTTACTACGTAATTATTTGTGAGAGGAGAATTTATTCAAAACACTAAAATAAATTTTGAGGATTTAATTTCAAAACATATTTTTGAGAAGGAATAAATTTAAAAGATTGAGTGAGATGAAATAAATAGGATCTTAACTTCTTATTTAAGAAATTATATGTATGTAAATATTATCTCAATTATATTGAAACCAAATATAGTTAATATTTAATTTTTAGTTTTATAAAAAAATATCCTTGATTAAAATTGAATGAGATCCTCTAAGTTCTATATACATAAAGAATGATCAAACACACGTGAGATACCTACAGTCCAATTATGGATGGAAAATATGAATCATAAGTGTATGCAAATATGTGTCAAACATGCATGGGCATATCTTGTCCTTGTGTGGATAGAATTTTAGCCTAAAGGACTTATGAGCTTGTGACTTTTTATATGATGCAATCTTGCAAATGTGTGTCAAACACAAGTGAACATATCTTGTCCTTGCATGGATAAAATCTTACTTTAATTCATGTTTAAGCTCATAATTAGTTTTCATAAATTATCTAAAAGAAAAATTAAAACAGATATAAGCTACAAAAGCTTTTCTTTCTTCTCTTGATTCTTCTTTCTCTTGAATGTAGCATACATAGGTTGATTCACTTCATGTTGATATAGAAAGGTGTTTATTTTGCATATGATTATGTGTATTTGAAAACTTAACAAAGTTTGGACTATAAGCTTAAATCTCTTGTTCTTATCCTAACTATATCCTTACTTCTCTCTCTCTCTCTCTCTCTCTCTCTCTCACACACATATAAGCTTTAAGATAAGTATTTGATTTATCTAAACTTTCTTTGAACAAGGCCATTTTGTGCTTAAAATATATTAAATTTTTATGCTGAGTTTTCTTGTTCATACTGGAATGAACTACTTTATACCAATATCAAGGGTCTTATACCCCTATCCCCAAGGACATGTCAATATGAAAATGTTTTTTTATTCTTTCAATAATTTTATATTGGTATCATCTATTTGAAACCCTAATCTATTTCTCATACCGTAATGAACCATGTCTCAATAATCCTTGTTTCATACCGATACAGTGTGATTCATACCCATATGGAGTTTCATACCCCTATGAAACTTCACACCCATATCAAATTTATCCAAACATTGTCTTTTATAGTATTTACTTTGGCATAAATTGATTCATACACGCATGAAACTCGATCTCTTTCTTTTTACATTTTCATATTCATACCAGTACCAAAGACTTTCTTCCTGTATCAACTTAAAGAATTTTTCTCTATTTTTTGTATTTAGAATAGAGCATCCTTTAATCACTCTTATCTCATGTAAACCTTTTAGTTATATTCATTATTTTACTTCCTAGATTTCTTTTAAACACAACTATAGGTTTGTTTTAACACTTTTCTTATCTTGACTTTTCTTATACTCATATCAAAATTATAACATCCTAAAAATTAAATTCCTATTAATTAGACTAATCAAGAGTAATTAAGTAAGATTTGTGTAGTGTGGGGTCAGAGAAGATTAATGAGTGTTTTTTATTGTAATTTTAGCCATAAATTTAAGTCTCAAGTAACATTGGGTCACTTAGGCATCAAAAGTAGTGGAAACTAAAGAGAGAAGTCTCTGTGCCATATGCCACGGTGCTTGCATCATGAGCTGTGACTCATTGAGCTAAAAGAACGTGAAAGAGCCTCTCTGTGTCACATGCCACAAAGTATTTGAAAAATATTCAACGAGCCAAAATAATTGGCTAATATTCAACAAGCCAATAGAGTTCATGGGAGTTATTTAAGTATTTTAAACTAATGATTGAAGATTTTACACGTTTATGGTGTTTTGTTGGGCATTTATTTCTAAAAATTTAATATCAAATGTGAGTTTTTTGGAGGTTGTTGAGTGACATTAATGACCCTAGAGGAATTGAAATGAAGTTAGTTAAGGTTAATGGATGATAATGAGCTTATTGGGCAAGCTGGAATAGAAGAGACAAAGATCTTGGATGATTTAGTATGTGTTCGATTAAAAAATTTGTAACAAAGGTTAGGATTCAACTGAGGTTAGTAAACTGAGGTCAAAGAAAAAGTCAATTAATGTAACGCAATTTATGTTTAAATACCTTTTTTTTAGAAGTCAGTTAGACAAACTAAAATTTGTTTGGATAATTTGATTTAAAAACCAGTTGAAATTTTTAATGAACAAAATAAACATAAATTTTTTATATATATTTTTTGACTAATTAATAAGTAAAAAATCTTAAATTTCAATTATACAAAGCGAAAATAAATTCATAAATTACAAAACATTCAATTGATAAGATCTACAAGTTAATTTCTAATTATATCATGAACAATTTTTCATACATCTAAATTTGGACATTTTTTGTATAATTAAAAACCTATTCTTCCATAATCCAAATATAATGACCTAGAATTTATTTAAAATTAAAAAATTAATGGTGAGACATTTTAATGATTGTGTGGTGTGGTGGTGTGTGTTTTTTTTTTTTGGGTATAGATTTACCAAAAAGGAGAGTTGCTCTAGTAGAGTTTAAGCTAACTTATCAGTAGGGTCTTGCATTTGAGTCCCATTTTATTTTCTTTTCAATCTCATCAAATTAAAATTATACCCTCACCTTAATAATTTTTTCCTCTTTCCTCTTCGATTATAACACTAGAGACAGAGTAAAGAAGCCTTATCAAAATGCTAGAGACAAAGTGTAGAAGCCAAGAACCCTATGCCATCTCTGTCTTTTTTTTTTTCCTTCTTCTCTGTTCTTAGTTGGTCATCAACATGAGAGGAAGTTATCATGAGTTCATCGTTCAAGCTCTTTCATTCTCTAATTGAAAATGCCGATGTCGACTATGGTTCTTTGGTCCATGTGGTTGTGTTTTTTGTGTTTAGATCTTTTCCATTCATCTTTGTCCTTATCCATCGCTGTGGGTTTACATCGCATGGGTGCATTTGAACTTCTTCTCCCTTTGCTCTAGCTGTGCGTCACTAGAGTACAATAGGCGATGATGGTGCCGCCTGTAACATCCTTAATTTTTTAAACTAGATTTAATAAGCTCAATCATATTAATTAATTGTATTAGTAAGGTGTGTGGCTGAGAGGCCTAACATGCATGTTTGGTTTCAATTTCAACTTTAGACGCGGGTCCAAAAGAGAATCAGGTCACTCGAGAATGAAAGAAGAAGAATTTTTAAAAGGGGAACGGCCCATGTGTGGCAACACATTTAGGGAAAGGCTTTCTGTGCCATGTGCTGCAGCACATGGTCACTTTTTTACTATTATAAGTTCACAAAATGAAGTTAAAAATAGAGGAAAAACAAAGGAAAACAAGAGAGAAGTCAAAGAGCAATGTTAGGGCTTAGAGAATATGAGTATTGAGAGTATTTTAAAGAACCTAAACACTAAAGGTAAGCTTCCTACACTTAAATCTTTCTCTCTTCTTTCATTTTCTTAATGATAGAAGTTAGGGCTTAGTTGATAATGGTGATTTTTAGTCCATACAGGCTATAAGTCTGAACTTATTGACTTAAATAGAGTTAATGAAGTAGATTGAGTTAAGTAAACTTAGTATTTATGAATATATGATGGTTGGTGATTGAAGGACATTAAATGTCCAAAAATCCTCATAAATATGTTGCTTGGGAATAATTTGGTCCTATTAATGATAATTAAAGAGCTTAATGATGTTAATGAGGGTCAAAGGAATATAAGAAACTCTATGTGTATTTTTATAGGAGTCAAGAATCAATCTTGAGTATTAAGAAGTGTTGAAGTGTTAGTGAAAATTAGCCCTAATGTGGATATTGATGATTTGTATTCTAAACGCTTGTAGAGTAACTATTATTAGCACCATTCTAGCTTCTTGGAAGCTTTAGGAGTGAGTAATTGAGAGGTAAAATTTTTGACCTCTTAAAAGTTTGAGATAACTGAGGGAATTTTATCCTGTACTTTTGTATGTTAATTAGATGTTGAATAATATTTGATAACTGAATTGTATGAAATTGGTTAAAATACAAATGTGGCTTGTTTTGTTTGAAAAGCCCACTATAAAATGGTGATCTACTATAGTCTAATGATTTAAAAATTTAGAGATTAATGATTTCCCATGAGTGAGGTACAAGATTATGAAAACATGGAGTACAATGATTCGGTTGCTAGGAGTTCAATGATTGTAAAATTTATAGAGTTTAATGATTGTGAATGTGTGAGGTACAATGATTTTGGAATTTAGAATTCACGATTTGTTTGATTTGGAGTTCAATGAAAATGTGTTTAAAGAGTTCAATGATTTGTACAATGGTGGAGTTTAATGAAAATGGCTATGTGGAGTTCTATGAATTATGTTAAATGTGAATTATTGCATGAATATGTATTGCATGATCTTGAGAGGTGGGAGTTTGCCTAAGAAGAAGAGTAGAGAATTAAATCCACGAGGTGGGGCTGCCATCCAAGTTGATGGCTTCCCTGAATTATTTATAAATGTATATATATATATATATATTTCACTTGTTTAATGAGGGACTATTCCACTGGTTTAATGAGAGACTCAAACCTAGCTAGCTATCCACTAGTTCAACAAGAAAGCTAGTTTAGGGAGTATGACACCTTATAGTATGAGAAATAGGGGAAACTGTGCTTCACAAGTGAGTTGGGTGAGCCTTAGCCAGGTAATCCCCTCACAAGTATTTAGGTTAGGGAAATCACAGATTATAAACTATCCCATTATGTTATAGCCCACAGTTTTGTGTCAAAAGAATAAGAAGGATATAAAGGAGATTTGATTATGCATATTCTGAAAAGGGGCACATGGTTGATATGTTGTGACCCCAGTGAATTAATACACTCAGAAACCTTGTTGATTATGTAAGGTTATTAATTTGTTTGACATTCCATGAATATAAATTATTGCAAATGAATATGTGGATATTTGTTCTTAAGACATGTTTACAAATTGATTTTTATCATAGTCTCATATGTGTGTCTTGAAGATGATGAGAAGGTTGAGTTTGGCCCTTGAACATGTCCATACTTTATAATTATTTATAATTTTTCACTTGCATTTAAATTAATTGACATGCATTAGTATGAGTTAGTTGGACCTTACTTACTAAGTGGTTGTACTCACCTCATTATCTTTAATATTATAGAGAATATCAAGAAGATCAGGTAGAGGAAAAAACCAGAGGCTTAGGATTGTGATCTTAATTGATAGGCCTCTTTATTTCTGAGTTATTATGTGTATCTGACAATTAAAATTGCTAACTAGGGATAGTCCATTTGATCCTCACTTGCATTACGTGTTTTTGTGAATTGTAAGTGTATTTTGAGTTTTAGAGAGTGAGTTTATAAAGTGTGATACTTGTGACAGGGCTAAAATACTAATACAAGTAAGAGTTGGGCCTAATAGGTGTTGATTATGAAATATTTATTGAAAAGTGATTTGAACTTCCCCTTATGTGTTTTTTAGATTAAGGGGTTAAGTAGTGAAATTGTGATCTATAAGTTTTTAATGTGATACGGTACGTTGCACGAGTTGATCTTGATGTTTTGCATGTGGTCTAATTAGTGTCAATAGCTATTGGCTTTTGGTGATTGAGTTGAATACTTAGGTTTGAGAAAAATGTTAAAAAAAGTGTAAGTTTTGAAAGAGTGTCCAAATTTTGATTGTGCAATAATTTGATTATGAAACCAAAACCATTAATTAGAGCTCAAAAAGAGCTTATCGTAAACACCTAAGTCATGTCAATCGAACATCGAACAGAGAATTGGAGCACATCATAAGTTGCCCCAAAAGCTGTTAAATTGATAGCAGAATTTACTATCAAAAATCGTGCAAATGTATCACAGCGCATGGCACCAAAGACGAAACACACCGTGGCGCATGTTCAACAAGCAAGAACAACCTTGCAATGAGGAAGGTGAAGCAGAAATAGATCTCAGTAGATAGATGAGAAGAGAGAGAGAGAGAGCATAAAAATTTAAAAAGCATTTAATGCTTTTGAATATAGATCAATGCCAATGTGAATGGAGAAGCCAAGTCTGATAGCTTGGGAAAAAATGCTCGCTTACACCCTAACTTTAGTTTAAAATTTTTGCTCATCCAAATAAGACTTTTGAGCTTTTCATGCCTTAACCTTAGTTTAGCTCCTTCTAACTTAGGTTAGAAACTAATCCAAACATGTACTTAAGTGTTGAGAATGAGAGTTTGAAAAGAGTTTTGTGTGTGTGTGTGAAGGGTAATGTTGATAATTGTGGACTTAATTAATTATAGTTAATCATCCATGCACCTATTTGGATTGAAAATAAGATTTAGAAGCATTTACTTAAGAGATAAACCTTTGACCTCTTAAAGGTTTAAGGTAATCGAGGAAAATTTATTCTATATAGTTGTTTGTTAATTGATTTGTATTTGGGAAGTGAATTACTTGATATGGATGATACTTTACATAGTTGTGTATATGTGCCAAAAATGTGATGCTTGAATTTGATATATTGAATTACCACTATTATGTTTTAGAAGAGAAAGTTGAGCTTGAAATGTTTTTCATATATAATTATGAGTTGAAAACTTGAAATGAGATGTTGATTTGATTATTCTGTGATGTGGGAGAATGTGTAATTGAGTTTTGAAATGAAAAAATATTTATAAGTGATTAAAAATGCTTATGGGGTTAGTTTATTATTGTAACCTAATGAGTTATTTGAGTTGTGAATATGTGAAATGAGTGCGCATTATACATTACATCATCGTTGGTAAGAGTTCACTTAAGGAGAGAAGTAGATAAATCCATATAGTATTATATGACACCTTTCAATGCACAAAGGCTAGCTGTATCCTACTATTTATCGAGGGATTATCCTATAGTTTTTTAAGAGACTTGAGCTTAGCTATCTTCCACTTGTTTATCAAGGAGAGTAGCTTAGGATTTACAACACCCCAAGGATTTAAGAATGGGAGAAGTTATGGTCCGAGAGTGAGTATAGTAATCTTTGGCTAAGTTACTCCTTATAATTGATGAGTTTGGGTAGTCTATTCACACAGATAGAATTAATTAATAAACAGCCCCTGATTTCAGTCAGAAGTATAAGGAGGATAAAAGGATAGTCTGATCATGCATTTTTATCTGACTTGTCACGTGGTGTTAATAAGTTTATGGCACGTTTGTGATAGTTGTGTGCCATTGTCATATGGTTGTAGTATTATGGCAATGTACATTATTATTGTTGATTGGATCATTGTCACATGGTTGTCTGTATTGTGATAATGTTTCTTATGATATAAATTATGAAAAATGAGAATAAATAAATCTTGCAAATATGATAAGTGTGATCATATGCATATGAGTTTTTCATATCTTAATTTTATGTTTTTGTCAATAATATATAACTACATGAGATAGATGTACCTTAGTTATTAAATGGTTATACTCACCCCTCTCTTTCAATATTTTACAAGCTCTAGCTCAAGTGCAAAAAGAAAAAAGGCTCCAAAGGCTTAGGAATTTATTATTCCTACTGTAAAACTTTGAACGTCATTTATTTTGTATAGTGGATAGGATACTAGCATTTAGGATATGTATTTTGTGTTTATACTTGTACTATAGTGTTGATTATGATTGTGGTATGTATTTTAGGCTTTGAAATGTTGTAAATAAATTTAATTATTGTTTATAAGACTAAAATACTAGTGCAAGTGTAGAAATATTAAAATTATTATAACTATGAAAGTTATTGTTTAAATATAATGCTAAACCTCCCCCTGCTGTTTTGTCTTAAGGGGTTAAGAAGTGAAAATGAGGTTTTGTGTGTAAATATGTGCATGTGGTGTGTGTATAGGTAGTCCTAAGTTTATTGAGTATAATCTTGGTATTAATGGTAAGTTTTGGCACAAGTATAGGTTTTAGACACCTTTATGTTGTGAAAAGTATGAAATTATGTTTGGTGTCCAACTCCCTTGTATGAAATAATTTGGGAGTAAAACTAGTTTCATTAGCTAATTTATGAAAAGAGCTTTCTATAGATACTTACATTACTTCGATCGGATGTCAGACAAAGAAATATAGCATATCAAAACTTGCCTGGGTGCTATCATTATGACAGCACAATGCTATCAAATTCCATATAGCATGCCGTGGTGCATAACACTTGAGCCGTGGAACATAGCACAAGAAGAACAAGCCGTGGCACATGTGCATTTGCCGCAGTGTGTTCCTCTTTCTTTTACTCCTTGATTTTTTTCAACTAGTTTTGAGTCCACTTAAAGGTATCACATGCTTTTGTAATGATATTTTACTCTAATTTATATTTATTAAATAATGTTTGAAGGATTTTTTGAATATGAAAACTTAAGATCCTATTGTTTCAAATATTACAACCTTAGTGTTGTGTTAATTATAGATTAGTAAGGTGACCTTACAAAAAGTATCCTACCGATATCAATCCTTTCTTCTTTTTGTTAGAGCATTTAATGCATATAGTGTTACTTTCCTTAAGGTGCCAACACTACAATACCAGTCAAAAAGTACTATTTTATTGCCTCAAACTGTGTAAAACACAGAGCAATGAAGATGAAGACTCTAATAGCAAATTTATAAGTCTAACGAATTTTTGTCATGATCAACTATAAATATGACTCATTTATAAAGCGAACCAAGAGATGTTACAAAGCTGACTACACACATTCATTATCTAACAACTTTTTGATATTACATTCATTATTTTGAGAGCTTCATTGATTGTACATTTACTCTAAGAGAGTTTTATTACAGTAGTGATTCATTATTGAATTCACTATGTTCATCTCTATATTTCACACTTAAAACAGAGTAACTTAAGTTTGGGAAGCTTAAGGGGATTTGTGATCACTTATATAAGGGGGAGAGTTTTAGATTTAGTAAGAAGTCTGTACTGCATTAAGGAAACCAAGGGCTCGATTTAATTTTAGTCGATATAATGAGAAATCTCAAGGGTGCTTTGGGGACTGGACGCAAGCTCAAGTGGATAGAGCTAAACTAGGATAAATTCTCTGTGCAAAGCTTCTCTTCCTTTCACTCAGCCTTATTTAGTAATATCGTTCCTTACTTATCTTTATATCTTCTTAAATTGCTTTAAATTTTAAGTACCCTAATTCACCCCTTAGGCAGTTTTTATAATTCGTATCAGAGTTTAGTTGCTTAAAGTTAAATTTAAAGATCCTACTAATGGTAAATTCTGTATATGATAATCTCAAAGAAGGATTGTTGACTACCAGACCATTGACTTTCAAAGGAGAAGATTATCCCTTCTAAAAGAGCCATATGATGATGTACCTAGAGATTGTTGATATGAGATGTTGGACATTATCACCAAGGAACCCTACGTTCTAATGATGTTTAGAGACAATAGGTTGATAAGAGAAAAGACTAAAGAAGAAGGAGTGACGAGGATAAGCAGCTCATCAACCTCAAGACTAAAGCCAAGCCTACAATAGCTTATGCACTTAATCATATGGAATAATATTTTTTTTACTCAAATTGAATCAAACAAAAAAACTTATGTGAATTGTAGTAATAAAGCCATGAAAATTCAATCGAATGGTATAAAAAAAATTAAGACAAAGGGAACAAAGACATATACTTCTCTCAAGATTTTCATAACTAAATTTAAATCGTTAATTTCAAAATTGACAGAACTCAACTTTCTAGATTTTAACTTAAGACTTTAAAGGTCTTAATTTAATCAAATCTATGAGACAATTAATTTTCAACAATGCTCTGATACAAAGTATTGAACATATCTCAATAAAAAAATATAAAATGATTAGAATAGAATTTAGTTGGGTGTACCTATGAATTTATTGATCTAGAGAAAATATAAGTCAATAATGAAAACTCGATTACCTCAAGTTTAGGAAAACTCATAACCTACTAAGCCCTAGTAACTTTTAGAGAGTACAAAGATGAGAGAGAAGAGAGAGATGTGTAGGTTTTTGGTCGATCATATCAACTAGATACATGATCATATAAGTAACCACCTTGTTAATTGAATAGTTAATTAATTATCTCTCAATATCTTTGACTCGGTCAATTAAGAATAGGAAATAACCTACCATTATTGTACCAAAAGATAATGGTCATCAATCATCTAGGGTCCCTCTTGGTATACATATCCTAAATCTTCTCTTCCCATAAATGAGACCATAAACTAACCATTATTCAAAGGTGTAATACACATAGGATCAATTAACAACCACATACGCATCAGTAGTGGCTGAAGAAATCTAAAAGTTATACTCTTAGAGCTGATAATTTAAACTAAGCCCAATGAGCCAAGCCAAACCTGGCCAAAACAAGTTAGAGTCGGGCTTGGCTATAGGGTTTTTTTTTAAGAAGGTATGATACTTTAAGCCTAATTTGAATAATCCCAACTCAAATTAAGCTCGACCTGAATAAGCTCAACCGTTGCAATTTCCATCTCTATATATATGTAGAGTTGATAATTTTAGCCAAGCCCAACAGGCTAGCTAAAACTCGACTAAAAAAAGTAAGGATCAAGCTTGGCTATATGGGTTTTTTAATATGGTAGGATACTTTAATCCTGATCTGAATGAACCTAATCCAAATTGAGCTCGATCTGAATAAGCCCAACCCACCTGAATTACTAGCTCTATATACTCTTGCCAAGGAACTTAATAATTAAATGAATTCATCCAAGGATAACACCATGCTTCATACTGTTCTGCTAATACTTTTAATTTTAGGCATTTAACCCTGCCTATTTCTTGCCATGTGCCATAATCCTTAGAACTCTCAGAGCCTTTAATACAGTATTAATTATTAAGCTTCATAAAATACCATTTCCAACCATTCATAATGTCATCATTCTCTTCATTATAAGATAAGAAACATGAAGAGTTTAGGTTAAGAAGAAAGTCCCTATATAAGACATTAGCCTTTAGGTTCACCATATTCGGTCTCCTTTCATCACCTACTCCTTGTTTCTTATTCTCAACTCCATTTTTCCTCCCATTAGCAAAAACCTATTGACTAGAGAATATCAATCCATAACAGTACAGCCAATTCCCTCTTTCCCTCTACCACCTTGACCTCCACCACCATCCTCACCGTCTCTACTACACATTGTACTCTCAATCTCTCAAGTTGTGCCTGCCTTCTTTGGTATGAAGTGATACAATAGCTAGGTGTCTTGGATTTTTTTGTCATGAAGTGTATGAAGTAATTTTGTTTAATTTATATGAGGAATGATACATTGATAATATTAAAATTACTTAAAAATTTCAACACAAAACAAAATAAGGATAAAATATATAAAACTTTCTTGAACTTTGAGTCAATTGCACAAAACCCATTGCCTTTAAAAGTTTAAAATTAACCTCCTAACCTTTTTTTTTAACTGTAGACTCTTCTACTATTATTTCTTAATTATCTTACTAATAAAAGTTGTCATGTCATATTAAAAAAGGACACATAATAGCTTATGTGGCATCTAATGTAAGCTAATAATGACAATATATATATATATATATATATAATTTAGGTTAATGTATAAATATACTTTCAAAGTTTCCACAGTGCAATTGGTATCTTAAAATATGTTTTGGTGCAATGTCGCCACAATATTTTTAAAAGGGAGAATGACAAGTAAGGACCTTGTAAGAAAATTAATGCCAAACTAAGACTATTGATATTGAAATATGGATAAAGAAGTACTAAATTTGAAAACATCAATGTCAAAAAATCTTAATTTAACATTAATATTCTTATAGGGTCCTTACTTGTCATTCTTCCTTTTAAAAAGGGGTATGATTTTGCCCTTCTTTAAGAAATTCCATTGTTGTCCATTATGATTTTGCCCTCCTTTAAGAGATCCCATTGTTGACCATTAAGTTATATTATGGCCCACACATTAATGCCATGTCACTAGTGCAGAATTTATCTTTTACAGGGGACTTTTCACATCAATTCGAAGGCACCCACTATTAAAAGTGGAGGCGGTGGCATTTTTGTAATATTCATTATCACTGTTGGACTTTCAACACTGGGTTCAAATTAAATCATTGTAGAAAATACTTTTAACATCAGGTGTCAATTAACCTGATGTTAAAAGTTTTAAAAATGTAAAAATAAAATATTACACTTTTAACAACGAGTGCCACGTCACTTGCTGTTGAAAGTCTTTCAACAGCTAGTGACATGGCACTCGCTGTTGAATGTATTTAAAAATATAAAAATACTTGCACCTCCCCTTACTTTGTCTTCTCTAGGGCGACCCTCTCTCTCCATCTATCTAAATCGTCTCGGCCCCATCTCCCTTGCCTCCCTCTGTCATGCCCCCTCCTCCCATTTCCCTTCCTCAATCTCAGCTCCCTCCCCCAAACTCCCCCCATCTCGGCCCCCTCCCCCAACTCCTTGTCGTCTCAACCCCTTCCACCTTCCTCCCCTTCTTCGCTCAACCTCCCCTTTCCCCTAGCTTCCTACAAAGAATATGTGAAGTTAAAAAGAATGTTTTCGTGGCTCCATACATGCACTTATAAGGATCAATTTTCAATTGATGTTTTTTTGTTAAATGTGAATTTCTTCTAACTCACCCTATTTTTTAGGGACAATTGGTAACTAATTATTCTTTCATTGAAAAGTAACACAGTCCTCTTCTTATGCTCCCTCCATTATTAACCAAATAAGGATATAAATAAGACGATTGATTCATAGATGTACTTATACAAGAACTATTCAATTCAATTTTTTATGGATATATTAGTTACAAATTTCGTGATGTTGATCATAGGGCAATGAAAACATACCAAATAATGGTCTTAAAAAAACACGCACATGAACTCAAGGATCCTATGTGGATCAAGCCAAAGGTAAGTGAAACTAACACTTTATTAACATATTCAATTATTAAGATTCATTGCCAATTTCTTATATATATAAATATCTATGTTTTCATATAAAGTCATAGGCAACCTCAAAAGACTAATGTGTGTGGCATATACATGATGAGGCACATGCTCAATATAATCACATTGGGAATGACTGAATTGACTAATGAAATGAATATAATTTTGAAAAACTAATTCTATTGTTATTTGAATTAGTTAGTTAATGTTTTAATTGTAATTTTATACTTTAATTTAGATGTTTGACATTACGGATTCATTTTTCAAGGATGAGGTTGATGACATCCTCACACACTGAGCACAATATTTTTTAGATAGTATGTGAGGTTTGAATAGTTTTTTAGGAAATTGTATAGACAATTTTGAGTTTTATGTAATTTCTAAAAAATTTTATATTGAAATTTGAATAGTTTAAATGTATTGGAACTGGCTGGCTGGCAATAAATTATATAGAACATTTTCATTTGCAAGAATTAGGGAAATAAGTAGAAACAAATTCAATTTTTTTAAAAAAATCAACTTTTAACAATGGTTATCATGACACCTGCTATTAAAAGTCCCTCTTTTTTTAAAAAAAAAGAATTTAAACAATAGGCAACTTTCAATAGCAGACTTGGAAATGTTGTTGAAAGTTTATTTTCAAAATCGGTTGGATAATCGCTGTTAAAAGTAACAAATTTTTAACATCTCTTAAAACAACAGCAATTTTATAATCACAATTAAAAGTATTTTTTATCCGCTGTTAAAAGCCTATCTTGTAATCCTATGCTATGTGTGACTTTGACTTTGTTCTTGATCACATCTAACTCATCTCGTGCAAACAATTACAAACGCCATTTTAGAGAAAAGAGAGATTCATAGTTCAAAATCATGCTAATTCTAAACCAACCACTTCATATTTTATACTTTCTATCACCTCATCTTGCTATTACACAACAATTTTATTCACTATTAGAGAAAGTCGCTCAGGGTGGTGATGTTGTTCTTGATGTAGGTCGTGTAGGAGGAGTGGGCAATGGTTAAGGTATTTGGACTCGAGACAGCCTCTTAGTCTTTTATGAAGTTCCAGTTAATCAATTAGAGAACTATGGGCATTTTGGTCATTGGCACTTCAATCTTATTTATACATAAGTCCCAAGAAATTTGGCAGCTATTTATGGATTTGCTGGAACTTTTGGGTATTTAGAATAATTGTGGGGCCCCTAATAGTGATTTTCCCCATAAGTTATGTTGTTTTGTTTTTGCTCTCTGTTTTCTGTTTTTTTGATTTTTTGGTATTTGAAGTTTGGCATTGCTTTGCAGATTTTGTTAATTTGTTCCATGTTTCGCTTAGATGCCTCAACCCACTATGTTCTCATTCGGAGTTTTTTTTTTTTTTTTTTGGCCAACTATTGTGGGTTTCATTGAAATGGAATATCAACTTGCAGCATCTTTTTGGAATGAACAAGGCCACCAGAAATGAATAAAATTTGATTCAATCGATAAAACATTTGGCCCATAATTCATAAAATTATAGGTTCAAATCTTGCTACCAAAGTGAAAATATTATTAGTGGATGATTTGTAAGTATATTTGTTAGTGCTCTTTGAATTTGAAGACATGTCATGTTTTAGTGAGTTTTCAAAATTCAACTCATCCAAATAATGTCAAAAAAAAAAAAAAAGAAAAAGAAAAGAAAGAAGGCCATGAGAAAGTTGATGCAATTCCCTACACCTTAGCAAGGCTTCTCAATAATCTTAGCATGGAAATAGTTATAACCCGCTTGATAAGTAAACCAATCCGGCGAAAGCATGTTTATCTAAATGTATGATTGAACGTGACGTTGCAATCCTCCATGGGGAGTTTTCATCATGTCGGTCAGTTCAGCATTTTATATGAAGTATCTAATTGGTTAATTCATTGTACTAGTTGGGCTTCGTTGTGAATGTAGTTGGGCCTCAAATATCCGAAGCCCACTTATGATTAAATGAAACATTTTGTTAAATTATGAGCTTATTGTATTTAATAATTGAGGGTGTTACATAATCCATACTACCAAACAAGCACTTTTTCCAATTCTAACACCAATTTCAATTCCATACCCCTTCATTCCAACAAACCAAACAAGCCCTAAAATTGTCTGATACGCAAAGATGTACATTTATTATATAAAGAAAATGATAAAGCATCATGCATTTTTGCAAGGGTTAAATTAAGACTAAATTAAAAAGAGAACTTTTGAAACAAAAATATAGATAGATAATTGAAAGTGTAAAGATTAAATATATTTAATTTAAACAAATTAAATTAGGAAAACTCACAGGAAACCAAAAAATAAAAAATAAAAAGAAAAGACAGAGCAACATGAGAATGAGAACGGCTAATATTCTAAAATCTCCACATAGACAAAGGTGAACCAAGGGGTGGGACCCCTTGTTCTATAAAAGCCAAGCGGTGATAGAACCCATTCATAGAAGTGCTGTGTGTGGTTGAGTTGTCAATTGTAGTGGGAAAATTGCAACTATTGGCTAAGCTTTAATTTATTTATTTTGATATTTTTGACTCTTTTGCTTTTCTTTTTAAATTTTCACTTTTTTTAATTAGTCAAGTTCGTATCACGGGAACTGGTTTGGTTCTGACTAGTTATAGGGTTTGTCCCAACTAAGGTCAAGAGCCTATTCTCATTTTAATTGCTTGAATTGACAAATCGAATTTTTAAAACATTGAAAAAAAATCTACAATGATTTTACAAACGTTAAAAAAAATTATAAAAATTGACTTGTTTAAAATTAAAGAATAATAGGAGGTGAGTCAAGTCTAAAATTGAATTAAAAGTTTAAGAATAAAAAGTTAAGTTTTTCTTGAAAAAATTATATTGATAATGTAGTCACTGTGTCACACATTCTTTTCAGAGTTTTTTTTTAGATTAAAAACATTATAAAAATTAGTCTAGCTAAATCTCATTGTTGATATAAAATTTTTGTTAGTAAGTAATTTATAAGTGTTTTTATAAATATTTTTTAAATCTGAAAATATGCCTTAGGTAAGTTTTAGGAAAACCCAACTCACATATTCTATTATATAAAAACAAGTATGCATTGTCAAAAGCAACGCTCAGGGCTCCTGAATTTTTTGGCCATTGGCTAAACTTTAATTTATTTATCTTGATATTTTGACTCTGTTGCTTTTCTTTTTAAATTTTCACTTTTTTAAATTAGTCAAGTTCATATCATGGGAACTGCTTTGGTTCTGACTAGTTATAGGGTTTGTCCCAATTAAGATCAAGAGTCAGTTCCCGCGCTTTTTCTTTTCTTCTTCTTCTTCTTTTTTTTGTTTCTTTTTGGCTTATCCTATCCTAAACCCTCCTCAAAAGGGAAAAAGAAAGGATGACTCACACACACTTCCCCCTTACCACTTGGGGCAAGTGGGTTCTCGTTTTAATTGCTTGAATTGACAAATTAAAATTTTAAAACATTGAAAATAAAAATTCTACAATGATTTTAAAGCATTTAAAAAATTATAAAAAATTGACTTGTTTATAATTAAAGAATTATAGAAATTAAGTCATGTCTAAGATTGAATTAAAAGTTATCTTTTTTTAAAAAAAAAATATATCTATAGTGCCATAGTGTCACACACATTCTTTTCATAGAAATATTATAAAAATAAAAATTAATTTAATTAAATCTTGCTATCAATATAAAATTTTTTTTAAGTAGGTGATTTATAAGTATTTATGTAAATATTTTTTTTTAACCTAAAACCATATTTTAAATAGGTTTCAAGAAAACCCAACTCACCAATTCTACTTTTTTTTTTTTAAAGGTTTGCATTGTAAAAGTCATACCTACCTCAAGTAGGTTGGTCCCACTTATAAATATTGAAAATCCAATCCAAACTCAGCCATTTACGGTCTGTTTGGATTTCAGTTGGGTATAATAGATTATGAAAATAATTGATTAAGTGGTAGATTTTAATCATAATTGATTATGTTATAACGTAATCTGTTTGGATACTGTTTTTTTAAAATTGATTTTAACAGAATTGAAGATATTTGGATAATTTAATCAAAATTAATTTTTAACTATATAATTTAATTTTTAAATATCAAATATTAATTTTTTAAATATATAAAATTTAAATTTTATTAAGGAAAAAAAAAAGAAAAAGAAGAGAGTTTAATTTTATTTTTATTAAATTATGTGCTTTCTTTGTAATTTTTTCTTGGGCCTGTTTTTGTAATTTTCCCCAACGTTTTTGACAAACTTTTGGCACAAAATGAACGAAGGGAGCTTCGGGAAAAACGCGCGTTTTGGCCCAGAATCGATTTTTGCTCATTTTCGACTGTTTGGATAGATTGACAGAAAAAATTAATTTTGAGTTCAAAACGCGCGTTTTTTCCTTATCCAAACGGGCACTACTTACAAGACAAATCATAGAGTTACGTTTTTCACGAGTAAAATTCGTCACAGATAAGACCTGAAAATTTATAAAGCAAACTTGTACCCTAAATGTTTAGCGAAGGGCCACTCGGACTGTAGATAAGCTCAGATCAAAACTGACAAAGATTGGGATGGGTGTTCAAGCGTGCGTGGCTATCCACTCAATAGAACAGGATAGGTGGGCCCACCAAAAAGCAATCCTTTTAAATCACCTTGCATGTGCCGGGCATTGCAAGGGATATTTTAATATTTTAAAAATAAAAATTAAATCAAAAAATAATAATAATTTTAAATATGTGAAACTGTTTAAAATATCCCAACAACAGGGGGGAGTAATTATTACAGAGTGTATATATATCAAGGAAGAATTACATATATTCGTAAATTTTAACTAAAAAAATTAATTACAGACAAGTCTTTACTATTTGTCATTACTTGACTTGTAAATAAAACTGAAAAATAATTTTCTCAGTTGCCACCTATTTGTAATTCTATATATATATATATATATATATAAATTATGAATGGAATTCGATGCCCTATGAGCCCTCTTGGTTTTTATCAAGATGGGGAAAATGACATTTGAAAGTCCTATAAAAACAACACTCAGGGCTCCTGATTTTTTCTTAATTTTCAAAAGGAAACCAAGTTCTTTAGTATTTTTAATAACCCAGTTCTTTAGTTAAAATTAATTTTTTCTTCTTTGTTGTTTTAATTCAATCCCTTTTTCTAGGCTTAAATGACAAATTAATTTTAAACTATAAGTGCATAATTATCTGAAATTTTAAACTCATTTTTAGTACAATATTTATTTTTAAAATTTCAAATATTGTAATGTTTTCCTGCTATTAATAAACATTAGTTTTGACCATTAGTTGATAAAAAATTATAAAAAATAATCAAGAAAAATTTATTGACCCTTTTTAATAATTATTGGGTCTTTATTTATAATGTTTTTGTGTCATTTTTGTAGTTTTTGAAGGCATTTTGTATAATTTTTTATCAACTAATGATTAAAATTAATATTTGTTAATAATAGATGCAATATTATATTGTTTTAAAAAGCCGAAAGAGAATATTATATCAAAAATAAGTTTAAAATTTCAAAAAAACATAGATATATGGCTTAAGGGTAGAATTGTCTTTAATCCTTTTGTTAGTCATATACAGCTTTTTCCATGCTTATCTTTTCATTTTTTGAGTGCTTTGATTTTTTATTATTACAAAAAAAATCAAAGTTGATTATTAGAGAAAATGGTACTTAAAAAGTGTATTGCTATGTCTAGATGGATAGAGATTTGGATTTGTGCCAAATTTATTATTTGAGTAATTAAAAATGTATGAATTGGATTTGATTCAAATCCAAATTCAAATTTTATCTCAATCTCTTTGTAATTTAAAATCTTTTGTAAACTCCTATTAGTTCAAACCCTACCTCAACTTTTTTGTAATTTGACTAACCTATTGATAGTGTTAAATAGGACTAGATTACCAGCGATGATCAGGATTGGATCGCAATCATTGCCAACCAAGACTAGGTCGTTGCCATCGACCCAGACAGGACGATCGACACCAACAAGGATTGGATGGCTAATTTCTATCAAGACTGAACCACCTACATCAACAGGACCAAACGGCTAACTTCTACCAAGGCCAAATTTCCAACAAAGATTGGGATCAAAGTGTAGGCGATGACAAAATCAAATGACTGACTTCCATTAAGATCAAACCACTAGTGCCAACTTGGATCGAAGAACAAGTGATGACTAGGACCATATGACTAACTTTTACCTAACTGTTGGAGTTGATCAAGACCGAAGTGCAAGTGACAACTAAGATCGCATAGCCTGCTTCCATCAAACCTGACAATCAGCACTGACCTAGACAAGATCATCGATGAAGACGAAGACAATACTATTAGCATTGACCAAGACTAAATAGCTGCCTACGACTGGGATTTTATGATAAGATCCCACTATGATCGAGATTGATGACTTTGACTAGTATTAGACTAGCAACCTTGATCAATACTAGACCAACAGTGTTGACTAAGATAGGACAGTCGACTTCTATTGAGACAAAGATCACTAGCATTGACTAGGATAAAGGTGTAAGCAATGATCGAGACTACATGATCAACTTCCACCAAGATCAGAGTGCAAGGGCTTATTGTCCAGTCTTGATGGAAGTTGGTCATCTAATCCCATTCATCATTAGTGGTACGATCTTGGTGGAAGTCTATCGTTTGATTCCAATAGGCACTAGTGGTTTGGTTTCGGTGGAAGTCGACCATCTAGACTGCCAATTTTGACTAGGATCAAAATGCTAATAATGTCCAAGTTGCTTTTAAATTTAAACATAAAATATAAAATATAAAATTTTACTTAAAGTCCAAGCAAAAGATTTTACTATTATAATTTAAAATTTTTTATACTATTTAAATAAAGAGTTTAGAATCTATAAATTTTAAATATGAAATTTTAAATTTAAATTTTCAAACTAAATTCACTCATCCAAATACAACTTAAGGGAAGATGGAGCAAAAATTTGCCACTTTCCTAAATTAAAAAAAGAGAATTACATGGATGTTCCATATAAAAAAATTAAGTATCTATAAGTTTCAAGTACTTGTAAATTCTGAAGTTTAATTTGTACATATTAAAATTTGAGTTGCAAATAAGCTGAAAAAAATTTGAGACGTGAATGTAATATTTTCATTAAAAAAAATAATAATTCCAACACAAATTTTGGTCTTTCTATGTAATTTCTGAGAGTGAAGGAAGAATAAGTTCCAATGTCAATTTCCCATTGACAAGACACAGACTACAAAGCACGAAACAGGGCCTGCTGCGAGTGTTATTGTTTGGGAAGGGAGCAAAGGCAAAGGCAGAGAATGGGAAAGGTAATGCCTTTTCTGGGAATGGTGATAGCAATTCTGAGCCAAACAGGCAGCCAAGTGGTAATTAAAATTGCAATGAATGGCGGCATTGACAAGTACGTCTTGATTTTCTACTCCTATGCTCTCTCCTTCCTCCTCCTCGTTCCCTTCATTTTCCTTTTCCGCAGGTTCGGATTTTTCTTTCCCTTCCTCTCTCTTTCATTTCTTTCAACTTCCTTGTTTGGTTTCAACCATGAGGGCTTTAATCTAACAGTGCTGTTTCTTTTTTCTTCTTTCTCAGGTCTCAGCCTCCGCCTCTTACCTTTCCCTCCATCTGCAGATTCTTCTTGCTTGCCCTGTTTGGGTTCGTACCTTGCTTCATAATGTGCTGCTCTTTTTTTTTTTTTTTTGGGTGGGGGGTGTTTAGGGTGGTTTTCTATTTTTTTTCCCCCAATATGCAGTCATTGTATTTATTATGATTATTAAAAAGTTTAAGGTAATCAAGCTGTTGAGGTGATTGCAAAGCCAAGTTAATTAAGCTTTTGAGGGTTGTCCAGACCTCTAGCTCTAGCCTTCCCCTTTTCTTTCACTATTTTTATCTTATTGTGTTTTATGTTTACTTTAATGATTTGATTTGGGATTGCACTTATTAGTAATTTGCTTTTCTGAAAATTACTCTTAAATTTTAATCTAGGGATTTTGAGAATCACTCTAGACTTACTTCTGTTCTCCAAAATTTTCAAGTTTTTGGGAGGGGATTCATTTTTCTTAAAACCACAATGAGATTTTTGTATAGTGGTTCAGTCCTTTGATTTTATATTTATTTTTAGGCTGTCTTATTTTTTCTTCTTTATGTATATAAACTCTTCTATGCTGAATTGATAAACGGATCAAGAGTCTTTTCACTTTTTTTTTTACATTTTCCTCCACTCCTCCCATCTCAACCACTACTAATAAAATAGTATGTGTGATTGAAATGAGGGAACTGGAAAGAAATGAAAGGAAACAAGTAGAGAGGTTCCTTTTCCATGAATGAACACAATACAGTTCACAGTATTTCCAGCCTCTTTCTCTCTCTCTCTCTCTGTTTTTTTTTTTTCTTTTTAACAGTTTGATTTTTCTGTCTTATTGATTTTTTTTTACTGTATTTTTCTTCTAATGCTTTGATAGAAATAGTTACTTAACAATGCAGATTTTCAGCGACTATACTGGCTTATGTTGGCATAGATTTAAGCTCACCGACTCTGGCCACTGCTCTGTTCAACCTCGTTCCTGCTTTCACTTTTGTGCTTGCTCTCATTTTCAGGTTCTGTTTTTTTTTTTTTTCTTGGGGACTCACCATTGCTTGTGATTTTTCAAAAATAATAGTCCAACTTTCTTGATGTTGGACTTAGAGAGATGGAGTATCACTGAACAATTTTTTTAAGCAAAATTAGAAGGAAATGTTATTTCTTACAGTAAATAGTTAAAAATCATCTATCTATTTTTGGATGACTTTATGTTGATGATGCAACAGTGATTTGATTGATTCCAATGTCAGATTCCATGGATGAAAAATGCTTCTCACGTGGTTTCAAAAGCAAGATGTTAGATTATAGGGCGCCGTTTTTTATTTTTAAAATTATACATTACAAGTGATTCTAAATTTAATTGATTCAATTTTATTTTTTAATTTTAAAATTTTTTTGTTATCATTCTATTATTTTTTTTACCGTTAGTTGATCAGTTAAGCCCTACATTATTTTTATTTTTTATTATAAAATATTTAAGTTAAAAGTTAAAAATTACTTTTTGAATAGAAATTAAGGAACAAAAATGACTCTTAATCTAATAAAAATATTAAAAAATAGTGGAATCTATTAATAACTGATGAATGTTAAGTGTTTTTAATGTTAAAGACTCAAAATGATGACAGAAAAAATATTTAAAATTAAAAAATTAATTTATAATTAAATTTAGAATCATTTATAATCTTTTTATATACTTTAATAACAAAAATGACCCTCACTTCTGTATTATAAGTTTTTGTTAATTGGGAAAAGTTCACCAGCATTCATTCCCACTTGATTTTTTCGTTTTCCTTTTTCTTTTCCTTTTCTTTTCTTTGCTCATTTTTTGGCTGGATGGACCATCGATGTAAATTCACATATAAGTAAGAGGCAATCACCCTGAGGATCCTCAAAAGTAAGATAATTTGTTAATTACACTACAAGTCCTTTCCAGTATGAAATAATTGTAGAAGCCCAAAGGCCCTCTTTGTAAGTGCGATTTTTGTTAAAAAGATAACAATGTCCTGTCATAAATATATGTTCACATGTTTAATACCAGACGTTCATTAATTCACAACAATAAGCTCATACATTTGTAAATAGTTATAAATATGTGAAGCTGTATCTATAAGTATGTAAATATATTGTTGTGAATGTATGAACTTACGCTAGAGAATATATAAACCTATTTATGTGAATATGTGAACCCCTATTTATGAGAACATCTACTAGCAAATGTACAAATATATACTTAAAAGTTAGGGGCATTTTCATCTTTTCAACAAAAATGTTATTTGTAAAGAGAAACCCTGAGCCTAAACAATTATTTCATAATTTAAAAGACATGCAGTGTAATTATTTCACTTTCAAGAATCCTCTAGAAGTAATATGGAGTCGTGGCGGGTGGCAGATGAGAACAAGTTGTGCAATTAAGATTACTTCCAAAAAAAAAGGGAATTAATAATTATGCATGTCTTTATTGCATTGATTGTGGACAACTTTTTTAATAAAAAATTGGTCAAAAAGAAACTTTTTTTCATAAAAATCCAGAGAAAAAATATAAAATTATATAATTTTTTAATAAAAAATATAAAACTTCTTAATTTTGTTTTTCAAAGAAAATATTTAAGCATTTTAACCTTAAAAAATTAGCATATTTAATAAATCAAACTATAAGAGTTGAATTAAAAAAAAAGAACTATCAAGACCTAATTCAAAATTAAAAGAAACTATAAGGTCATATAAATATATTTTTCTTTTATTTTAACAAGTTTTCACATCTCTCAGTAAATAATACAATGATTTTGTGTATTATACACAACCTAATATTGTAATTTGCAGCATGTGAATTGAACTTGTAGTCTCTCAACTTTGAATGGTGGTTCAGGATGGAAGTAGTAGATTTCAGAGAATATAGAAGCCAAGCTAAAGTGTTAGGAACTATAGTATCAATTGGTGGAGCATTTGTTGTGATATTCTACAAAGGCCCACCAATTTTCAAGAATCATTCTGCAGTTTCTACTTATATGTATCTTTTCTCATCAGCACAATCCAACTGGGTCCTGGGAGGCTTTTATTGTGCTACTGATTCTTTCTTGACTTCACTTTGGTACATCTATCAGGTTGGATCATTCACTTTCTTTGAAGCTGTAAGCAATACTAGTGTTGAGTGTCTAAGTACAGAGAGAATTGATTTTTTCCTACTTTTCTTTTGCAAAATGTTTCAGGCACCAGTCATCCAGTAATGGTGGTAGTCTTGTTCCAGATTTTCTTTTCCACAATTATGTCTGCAATATTTGCCTTAATTGTCGTTACAGATCCATCAGCATGGGTATTAAGACTTGATATGGGGTTGGTTTCCATTTTCCACCAGGTAAGTCTTTTTAAGTAAAATAGTTTAGTTGAGTTGAAATCTAAAAACTTATCCTAGCACATAGCACAAGCCTTATGGCATAAAAGAGCATTAAACGAGGTCCTTGTATGAACAATGAGAATTGAAACTACACCGTGAGAAGTGATATGATAGTATGGTGTGTTAAGAGATCAATTTCTCAATAATATGCCTCCACTTAACTCTTGAGATGAGATGGCTATTTGAAAGTTTACTTGATTCATTAGAAAGTATATATGGCGATGAAAAAGAGACGGCCAGTTATAAAGGTACCCAGAAATAAAAAAATTTGTGTTGTTATTGATTCAGAATGCTAATTTGTGGTTCATCACATAGGCAGTGGTTGCAACAGTGATCCGCTTCATTCTGTGCACATGGTGTGTGCAGAAAGCTGGACCTCTGTTTTGTACAATGTTCAAACCTATAGGAATCATCTTCACTGTTATCATGGGTGCACTTTTTCTTGGAGATGATTTTCACCTTGGAAGGTAAAATTTGCACGTGACTCTCTCTCTCTCTCTCTCCTCCCTCTCTCCCTCTTTCTATCTGGATTCATAGAAACTTGAACTCAAAATCTCATACTTAAGTAGCCATAGTCTCTTCCATTAAGATCAAAAGCCTATTAGTGATATCATATATTATCTTGAGAAAAAGCAATTATTGATCTCTATAATTTTATTATATTTTGTTATTGGTTCATGTATTATTTTTTTCATTACTCTAGGTCTCTATAATTTCTTCTGTTTGTAATGTTAGTTCTTTTATTTTTAAATATGCCTTGAAAAATGATGATATAGCACTAATTATATTAAATTAGTTGACGTACAACTAATAACATCATTTCACTCTGCTCATCAAACAGAGGTTACATTTTTATTTCATTTGTTTTCACAAATTTCGAACTTGTCTCTTTTCCTCTACTTTGGTTTCAATTGCAACACCAAAATCTCTCTCTCCGTTTTTTTTTAAACTCTAAAGCCAATGATTATTACTTTTGGTTAATGTTGATATTGGAGCTTATTTTGGCTTCGTATAGTTATTAAGTATGGTCTTCAGTATCTTCTAATTACCCTTCATTTCTTTGTATTTTATAATTGTCCTGTCTCTTTCTTTTTTATTTTAATATGCAGCACAAGATTTAATACCATTAATTACAATATGTCAAAAAATTTAACATCATTAATGCCATCCCTCTAATCATATTAAAAATAGAAGGATTAATATTGCAGATGAAAAAAAAATTATAGGAGTCTAATGTAACAAAAAAGTTAAGAAATAAAAAACAAAACACAATAAAATTATGAAGACTAATAATTATGTTTTTCATACAATCTTCTTAATATACATATGTGTGTGTATTAAGTATTCTTTTAACATGTCTGGTTGTGATTAACTTTACATCTTTTTACTTGAATTGAGTCTAGCGATGCGTGTTTATTCTTTTAAAGATATAACTTTAAATCTTTACATTTTACTTATTTTTTTTATTATTAATTTCTGTAATTTTTTTTAATATTTTAAATTTTTATACTTTTATTTTTTATTATTTTAAATTCTTTCATGAACAAAGTGTAGGGACTTTAAAGGGATATAAAATAATAAAAAATAAAAGTGTATGATGTAAAATACTGAAAAAAAATACAAAAATTAATAATAAAATATGAGTAAAATATAATAATTTAAAGTTATATTTTTTTTATTGTGTTATTGATAGTAAAATATTTTGAATGAATGTATTGCAGTTTGGTGGGAGCAGTTATAATTGTGTTGGGATTTTATGCTGTGATGTGGGGCAAAGGTAAAGAAGAGAGGAAGGTTGAAGCAACGTTTGATAACTTGGACTCATCCTGCCACAGTGCTCCTCTCCTGCAAAACAAGACCTAACTTGCGAAGTACCATATACATATATGTATGGATTTTAGTTATAGATTAAATGAAAGGCAAAATTATCCGTAAGTACTATATATATATATATATATATATCTGGATTTTAATTTTTAAAAAGTCCCATCGAATGTACAAATGTTCTTGAATTGCTGACTTTACTCGTAAATTTGTAATTAATTTTGTGTATATTTACCAAAATACCCTTGTTTGAAAATAAAAAATTATCTACAATGGTACTTGATGTCAGAACTCTAGTGACTAGCGAAAATAGCTCTAGCAATAGACATTGGCTAGCCAATGTGGCGTCACCCGTGCCAATGATGATGAGGAGATAACTTTTTTTTTTTTTAAGGGACGGTATTTTCTATAGATGTACCTTAAAATTAAAGTTCATGACAATATAAGGTTATTTATGTATTTTATGAGATTTTTTAAAAACTAAAATTCATATATAAGACTTCTATATGATTTTCCATTAAAAAAAAGTGATAGAATGTGTTAAAAGTAAAGAATCAGGACTCATCTTCACTTTTCACTTTATTCCCTCCTGTTAATTTTATAGGTCACATTTTATAAAGATAAAGTGATTCACTTTATAAATTATTAAATTAATATTAATATTTTATTTTAAATAAAATACCTAAATTATTCTTAAAAAATATGAGAGAGAGAAATAAAAAAATAATATTATATAGTTTATTTATTTTTTGAGGATTATATTTGTAATTTTATAAAATTTTATTCTTTGTACCTTTGTTATATTGGTATTGATGAGATTAATAAAAATAATTTATAAATAAGATCGGAGAGAGTACACATTATTACACGCACACTCCCCCCTACCTCCCCCTGTGTAACAATTTAGTTTTGGAAGATCTATATATGGAAACACTATGTGAAGAATTGTTCAGAAGACAATTTCGGAGGATCTGCAAACTGCAGATGGTATGAAATTCAAATTCTCTTTTCACAAGAAAATGGACTGTGCTTGGGTGATAAAGACAACTAATTTAATGTACTTTTGAAATCTTGTAATTGATAATTAATTTGGGGATGATGGAATTATATAAAGGGGTGCTCATAGACTGCCAGTGTTAGTTGCAGATCTTAGTGACAGCCTTGATAGCAGCGAGAACTGGGCAAGAACTATTGTTGATTGTTAATGAACTGCGCGAAATATTTGAACCAAAATAATTAATCAAGAAGTTTATTTTTAGGTGGAATCATGTACATAATTATGCAAGTTTGAGCAAATAACATTACTTGTTAATGTAGTATTAGTTGATTTCAGAAGACTCTTTTTTGGTCGCAGTTAAATAACCAGAACTTTTCATGTGATTTCAGTTTTTATAAGTTTTTACTTTTAATGAGATTCACTTGCAATTAAATGTTTTTAAAACCGATTCAAATCAATTATACCGAAACAAATTAACTTAAACCAATTAAACTTTATTATAAATAAGGTTTGATTTTTCTTTTTGGAAGAACGATCAATTTGGTTGAGTTAAGGTTTAAAAATTAAATAAATAATTTCTGTAATTATTTATGATAATTTTTGAAGTTTATAATTACGTGTTTTAATGATAATGTATATTGATTTTAAATAATTAGAAGATGCTAATTAATTGTTAAAAATATATTTATTATGCATTTTATCAAAAAACATTTAAACTTGATTAAAATTTAAACCATTCAAAAATCGAATAAGTCTGATGCCTTGATGAATCATTGATTTGGTTTGACTTTTTTAAATGAAAAAAAAAAAAAACGGAACACATGTGTGAAAATCCTTACTAGCAGCAACTCAAGCAGGACGTTGAGGCAAATAATTATGTTAACCCTGCTTCAAAATGCATAGCAGTCTTCATATACCCCACACTATTTATTCATCTTCAGATTCATTATTTACTAATTAAATTAAAAATCATAGATAAAAACTTCTCTTAGTTCAAGTCATAAGAACATCGAGAGCAGCATAAATAATTCTCAAATATATGCCAATACTCTATATATTCTCAAACTCAAATTGATCAATAGCAAGATCATGACACCAACAAAGAGAAAGGCTGACTGATTGATGAGGCAACAGATAAGTAAAGCACAAGGCTATGGCTATCTTGAAGCACACAAATCAAAACTAAACTGAAACTGTAAAAGAACAGTAGTTATTATACTATTATAAGATATATTGATTGATGGGATCAAATGATACCCCAAGGGGGTTTATTATTAAAACATGCATTCTGATATGAGTATAATAGAAATTCAGCTGCATGTGACTCATTCTCTATGCCTTCTGAATATAATCATCAACCTCTTGAAAGTTTTTGACTGCAAAATCTTTAATGACATGAGGGTCAGGGACCTCCGCACTTGCCTTCTCAAACTCAGATGACCACTTCACAAGGCTTCCTTCTCCCTTTGGTATGACACTGATGTGCCCCTTGAAGTTCTTGAAGTACTTGAGGAGGTCACCATCAATGACACTATATGTCACTGTCTTTTTTGCATCATCAGCTGCATTAATCTTCTCTTTTGATACCTTCACTATTGGAGAACCTACAAAAAATAAATTACTCATGTGGGGATCAACAATTATTGAGAAATAGTTACCACTATCGATAGTTGGGTTGAATGGAAGGGATTCAAGATGATAGGATGGATTTAAAGGAGGGACACTTCAATGGACCTTTGAAAAAGTTAATTTTATTTTATTTTTCATTTGTAAGAAATTTTAAAATAGACTTTGGTCTCCCATGGCCAATCAACTCCTAGATTCAAGATTCCTTAAGCAAAATTGTTGGTTCAAACCTTGTCAATGAAAAACCACGCTAAAAGAGTTACTCAATTTGGATCAAACAATTCTCAAATATGAATTAGTTGATAATGTCAACTATTAGATATTTGTAAAGATGCTATGTATAATCAACAATAGTTGAGTCAAATTAAATGGATCAATGCTATTGAACACGCTTGCCTTTGTGCCTTGGGCATTGAGGCAATGCATCGAACAATCTTATCACCTCTTATGTGTGAAGAGAGTTGATGGGTGTCTTGAATGCGTTTCTCAAGCAAAAGGGAGAGTGCAATCAGGCATGCCTAGTTGCACAATTTTTTATAGTTTTTATTGATAATATATAAAATGGTTGTTACTTTTATCTATGTTTCTTTTTTCATAAAACACAATTTTTCAAAGTATTTATATGTAGGTCAAGTAAATCTACATATGTCATTTTATCTTTGATTTGTTGTCTATACATTATGTATTCACATGGTAGCATCTTGCTTCACACAAACATGTGTCTTTTTAGAGCTTTGTGCCCAAGATATTTTACAAACCTTGCACCGTGGGCGCGCCTTTTGACTTTTAACAACACTAAAATGGATTCAACAATTCTTAAGCAGGGTCATTGACTCTAATCATGCTGATGGAGCTATTCCAAACCTATTTAAGACCTAATAATGCTCAAATACAAAAATTAATTGGTATATATTAACAGCAGATAATTATAGATAAAAAAAATAAGAGGAAAATTGGTAGTAGCTAGAATATGATTCTTTGGGTTTATAATTGAGCAATTGTATGAAGAAATTAAGAATATAATGCACCTTCAGCATAAAGAATCTGGCGTACAGAACCAGGAGCTTTGCCATCGCCCTCAAGAACCTCAATGCTCTTGTAGTCATGTGGAAGTGCTTTGGGGAAGATGGTGGTTGAGTCCCTAATGGTTTCCCAGAACTTGTCTGCTTTAGACTTCACCTCTATTTCAACCTCAAGCTTCCCAATGGTGGCGGCCATGGCTGAAACCCAACACTGATCAATATGTATGGAATATAATATGAGAGAAGAGTCCTTGGGAAGAAGAAGAACAACAAGTGGGTATATATAGAGATGATGAGAGATCTCTGATTGATCATGAGGACAAGCAAGTGTAAAAAGAATCAGGAACTTGCTCAACTACTGCCACTTAATGAAGCTGCCTGATAGAACTTTCATGGAGTTGCATTCACTCACATGACTCTAAATGAATGTTGGGCCCACTCAGTACTGAAAGCTGTGTTGATGTGGATGGGATTTAGCATGGTTATAGACATCATGTTAGATTTGTTGGGGCAATTAAAGTGGTTTGAGTGCATTTAATTTAAGGGAAATTAATTATTCGATGTTTATAATTTTGACTTGATAGCAATTTAATTTTAAAATTTTCACTTGATTACAATTCAATCTCTAAAATTTTAACTCAATTAAAATTCAATCCCTAACCAATAGATGTTAGTCTTAATGAAAAGGATTATATAACTACTTAAACATGGGATTTTGAGATTGTATCCTTATAAATGTAAAAAATGTCTTTGAAAGAGCTACCCTTAATTGAGTCTGATAATGCTTAAATCTGACCTAGTCAGATAGTTATATCATTAAAAAAAACCTAGTCTCAAAACTTGAACTTAGTGTAAATTAGTTCTTATAGTTTTAGTAATTTAAAATATTGGTTCCTAAACTTTAAGAAATAACTTTAGTATTTATAATTTTATTTTCTAAAAAAAAATAAGGACTAATATTTTAAATTATTAAAGCTATAAAAATTGAGCTGTATTGGGTCAAAGTTCAGAGACTGAATTTTAATTAAGTTAAAGATATAATAATTGAGTTGTACTAAATTAAAATTTAATTAATGACTGAGTTTTAAAGGAGTGAAAACTATAAAAATTAAATGATTAATTTTTTTTACATAATTTATCATTGGATCAATTTAAAACCTAATGAAGTAGTGGTTTTTGGGCGAATAGATGTTAAAGTGATGCTATAAATGTAGAACAACAATGGCGGTGATTCTAATGAGTCTGCAAAATTTGTTGGCTGTTAATTAAAACTTTGAATGTAGAAGCCAATGACAGCCAAAGAAGAAAAAAACATGTGGATCTGTGCCTAATCGCAGTTCATTTGTCGTATGATATCATATGTTCAGCATCGAAAGTGATAAATCATAATTTACCTATTGTATTTTTTTAAAATAAAATTAAATCCTAAATTGTAGATATTTCTATTATTATAATTTTTCCACCCATGAAATTTAAATTCAAAATTTCATATAACAATCTGAGATTCACCAATGAGTTGCAAATTTGCATTCGAAGAATTTATGGAAGGGAAAAAATTAACACACATGAATAATTTTTTATAGTGTCTCCGTTAAAAACTATAAAGTATTTTTTAAAAAGTTTGATATTAAAAAAATATAAGATATTTTTATTATTTTAAGATATAATTATTATATTTTTTTAAAAAAACTTTTAATAAATAAATCATTTTATATCAGGAAGTGTTTAAATCAATGGGTCATATTAATTATTTAATAATTATTTATTTTTAATTAAAAATAAAAATTACGATCATTCCATAATATTTCAATAATTGGATGACTTCAATTATTACCCATGCCTTCACAAGATGTAATTGTCATTTTTCCTGAAATTAGATTTTATACAGTCACTTTAATAGATGTCCTTGTACATATTATCAATAAAAAAAAAAAAAAAAGGAAGTTCTTGTACATTTTGGTTGTACAGAGTAGAGATTAATGTGGGCCGATAAAAGTAGAATAACAAAAACCAAATGAACCTTATTCACCAAAAAAAAATCAAGTGACCCATTTTTATTATATGCCCAAAATAATGGCCTAGTCCTGTGTGGTTGTAAAACTAAACTAAGCATTTTACCAAAAAAGAGTCATATAAGCATTTCGATGACTCTTTCATGAATAATTATGGAGGCAGCTTTGCTCCTCTTACTTTGAGAAGAAATCTGGTGGATAGTTCAGATTTAATGTTTTAATTTTAATTTGAATTTTATATTTATTAAAATAAAATATTTATAAAAGTTATAAAATTGTTTTAATAAATCTGATCATCAATATAAACCGTTTACATTCATATTGTCAAAATAAAAATTTATAAAAAATTTAATAAATATATTTGTTATAAATCTGAATAATATAAATTTAATCTAAATAGTTCATTTTGATATTAATTTTTTTATAATTTTTATAAATTGACCATCCATATGTATTATGAATAGTGCAGATTTAATATTAAACTTTTTTATAATTTTTTATTTTCATAATACAAATGTAAGTTGTCCAGATTGATGATCAGATTCATTAAATTTTTTTTATAACTTTATATGAATATTTTATTTTAATAAAGATAAAATAAAAATAAAAATAAAAATATTAAATCTGAATCAATCAGATTAATCAAGATGGTCTAGATTTCCTCCCTAGGTGGGAGGAGCAAAGCCAACTCCAAGAATTATACGAGCATTTCAAGAGTAATGGTTAGGGGTGTAACAAACTTTTTTTTTAAAATATATGTGAAACAATCAACAATACCCAATAAATTATTTGGCCAAAAAAAAAAATTTAAAGCAGACAGCCTATAAATTGGATTGGAGAGGACAGTTAATTTGACATGAGCTTTGATGATAGCGACGATGAAACTGATGATCAATTTTTTCAACAATAAATGATGCAATTGATGATTTGGTTCATGGTATTTGTTTCTAGTGTTTGCATTTTTTGTCAAATTCTGATTCGTACATCATGCCTGATACACACACACACACACACACACACACACATGAGAGACAATTAGATATAGTATAATAAGATAATTGCTACAATCAAATCTAAAATATTCTCTCCATTTGTAAATGTTCAAAATTACTCTAATTAATATGAAATTCATTAATTAGGTAAAGAAGTTAGTTAGGTAAAGAATATTTAGAAACAAAAATTTCAGACAACTTACAAACAAAGAACGTTATAATAAAACCCATGAAAAAAAAGAGTCTTGCAATTATACTTAAATGGAGAACTGATTAAGATACACCATGATGAATTTATCAAAATGAACTTGCACCTATGAATTCATTATTAATTAAGAGATGAAGAAATTATATAACACTACATTTTATATTATGTACCGTCAATCATCTATTTTTTTAAAAAACAAATAAAATAGGCCATGAAAAATTCATGCAGAAGTGGTTACAATTAAGTCACAATAGACCTCACAAGGGATCTACACCCATGAGTTGGATTATCAAAAAACCTAGTGTCAAAACCATCATTAGAAGTATAGCAAGCAAGTTAATACACACAATTGTTTACTTTTCTAAATATGTAGTTGAAAGTGATCGTCTAGTATTTTACAGCAAGATTTCTAATTCTCTATTTCTAATTTTATAAACTATTTGTAAAAAAAAAGTTTAGGTGAGTTGGTAGTTTGATGCTTATTTTTATTTCAACTGTCACATATGATATGGCAAATAAAAAAAAGAGCATATATCATAATTTCCAATCAAATAAATCTTTTGTGAAATTAAATTAGGATAAATGATCAAATTTCCTCTTTTACTTTAGGTTCACTAATATTATAGACTCTGAACTAGTTTATTGTGCCAATTCTTTTATTAATTTTGAAAATGGTACAATTTAACCTTTGTTATTAATAAAAATTAACTTATATTACTAGTTGATTAGAAAATGATAGAAAAGAGTGTCCAAAATTATAAAAAAAGACCAAAAAATTATAATAAATGACCCAAAATATAGAAAAGGACCAACAAAAATTTTGGTCATCCTCTATAATTCCTAAGGTTATTTTTGTCATTTTTTAATTAATTAATGATCAAAATTAAATTTTGTTAATGATGGGAGTCAGACTGCATTTTTTCAAAAATTAAGAGGAGGTAATTTTCTCATTTACCCAATAAATTATAACAATAAATAATCTCAAATAATGTGGCTAACTCTAGATACTAACTAATAACACTTAGGTTCAAGAATATCAATTTAATGACAGTTAATTTTTTTACAGTATTTTATGTAAAATTAATTGAAAATAAAATTCAAACTATATTTATGAGCACATCCAAATGACAGAATTTTGAGACTTATAGATATATAGATATAGATATAAATTTACGTAAAGAAAAATTAATACTAATATTAATGAAGGATCATGAAATATCAACAAGGATTGGATCTATTGACCAAAGACAACAAGGATTTTTTTTTATTTTTTACCTTGAACCAAAAAACGGACAGGATCTAATAAAAAAGTTTTTTTAATAATAAATTAAGATTTGAATTTTTATTAGGAGAGATGACAATGTTCAATGGCAAAGCCACATACAAGTGATTATGGAATTTTAGATTTCATATTTTGCATCGCATCTTTTAATATTTTGAATTTGAATATTAAATATTCAAAATATTGAATTCATTTGATTTTCTCTCTAAACTAAAATTTAAATTTTTTTATATTTTCAACTCAAAGCTCAGTAATATAATTCATATACATAATTGATATCTTTAATTATTAAATTATTTTTAAAAAATTGCCCTAGCTCCGCCATCGTCATGTTTAATTCTTGACTATGTCTTGAACAATTGCACAATTCAAAAAGAGAATGAAGGATCATGAGACATCAATGATGCATGAATCCCTGTATTCAATTATTATTTTTTTTACATTGTAGTAATAATTACTACAAAATCTTTGAGATTTGCAAACAGAAAGGAATTGAACTTTTGCACCGAAAAATCAAATGCAGATCTTATCAAAAGATCAATATTTACCCTTTCTTCTCATATATATTCACCCATAAGAGATTCATAAATCAAAAGCTCAAAATCCCCCATGAAAATTGATCCATACAAGGTTCACCAAGTGATGATGAAGCCATGGTCATCACTGTCAAAGACCAAGAGCGATATGAAGAACAAGAAGATTCGAAAAGGTTTCATCCCAGTCAATTTAGGTGGAAAGGAAGAAGAAATTGTGCGTTTTATGGTTCCAATATCATGTTTTCTTAATCAAAAGAAATTCAGATATTTTTGGATCAATACGACGATTACATTCAAAGTTTACGTGAAGGTCCTTGGCACTAGCCTTGCTGTGTAATATTGTTCGAGAGAATGCTTAACATTGTTATCAAGGACCATGATAATTGAATATTGATAATTCAAATTTGGATAACTTTCTTCTGTATCCTTTCTCTTCATGTAAATATATTGCAGGGATAACGTAACTTTTACTTCACCAAATTTCTATCGGTTATTGACTTCTTTTTTTTTGAATTGTATCCGATATCTTAGACAGGTCATCTTTCAAGCACATTAACAATCCAAACTAATCTAGATTCGCTGAATTGTGGGCACCTCAAAGGATGAAACAGCTGGCTAGAGGTTTTAACACCTTCCATGCCCAAACAGTTAAGGGAGGAAGAGCCGCCACCGCTCTACCACACACCCTTGGTTTGTCGATTATTGATTTAATATCTCAAATTTAATTTTTATCAATTTTATCATTCAAGTTCACATCAGTTATAATTTATTAACATGAATAATAAAATATTGATAATAATCATATAATTAATAAAGATATATTTTCAATTCGTTATACAATTTAGTTCAATTTATCATAATTGAAAAGAATATGTTTTATAAATTGAGAAAAACTTATATACTTAACCTTAAATGGGCATGGTATGTTCAACTAAACTTTTAAATCAAGCAGTAAATTCCTAAAATCTTTTTCCATGATTTTCCCATATGCAAGTACTCAAAATAAATAAAATGAAATAATAGGGATGGGGCAAAATGAAAGAACCGTATGGTGGGATGAAAGCATGCTGATTTTGGAGAACTAGACAGAATTTTTCAAAAAAATGGTTTTGTGCGTTGTATTCTCACTGTTAAAGTTTTCATATAAGGTAATCAGTTTATCATTCAAGATATATATATATATATATATATATAGCACTTTTTTTAGAGCCACTTGCTGCAATTTTGTCTAAATTTTCCCTCCACTACTTTTTCTGCTTACAATTATTAAACTCACCATAATAAAAAATGGGCTACCATAGTAATTAAGAATTAACTTTATCTTTTTAAATCAGTACCATAATATAGAAAAGTCTACCATAGTAATTAAAAATCAAACCAAGTTTATGAAGTTTTACTAGAAGAGAGTTTTCTTAATTCATAAAACAATTTTAGAGTTGGCTGCCATGCAGAAAAAGAGTCAACCATAATAAAAATAAAGAAAACTTAGTAAATAGAACCTAAAATGGTAATTAGGAGTTGCTAAACAATTTAAAATGTATCAAGAATGGGATTACGCATGAAAACAAGAGCTTGATCCCAAAATGTTGAATTAAAATAGAAATAATCTGTAAATAAGGTTCCCAAAGGTAATTTAGTTCAAAACAAGTTATTTAAGCTCAAAGTATCCAAGGGGACCAATTTGGAAACAAAAATACAAAAAGGGGGCAATTCTAGAAAAAATGTAATGTCTATTGTGGCTGAAGTGTCATATACTGTGATGTGTGACACAGAGATTAGGCACCATGGTGAAGGCTTCATCTGCCATGATGCATGACACAGAAAGTCCAATTCTCCATCTATATTGTACGCTATGGCTGATGATGTATCCACTGTGATGCACAACACCATATTAGAATCTTGACAAAATGAACAATATTTTCTAACTTCAACTGAGCATAACTTTCTATATACACATTCAATTTTAGTTGTTTAAGTGTTCACAAAAAACTTTCAACATAAACTAGCGCTTTCTTTTTGTTTAACACAAAAATACTATCAAATGACAAGTTAATCCACAAAAAAAGATTGTGGTTACAAAAACTACACCTTATTCCAAACAACTCCAATTTCTCAAACCCAAAGCCAACACTAAACAAAAGACCACTTGACCACATGCAACACACACTAAACAACTTAATTAAATCAACAATTTGCCCACAAGTATACAAATTCACAAGTTGGGTTACAGCCATCTAACACAGCAGAAGATTTTGCATACATGGATCATAAGACAAGTTTAACTTTCATGTCTGCTTTTAAATATGTCAATCTCATCAAAATAAGACCATGAGTGTCAAAAAGTTTTCTCATAGCTTCAATGGACAAATTTAATCTCAAACAAGAGTCACATGCTCAATACACATAATGAATGCCTATGAATGCCTAAGTTTGGCAATATACATCCTTCTGGCAAAATAAGGTCTAAACAAAAAAAAAAAATTGGTGTCCCATACACTAACTAGAACTCCAATACTCCTTCAATTAGACCCCTCTCATGTAAGAATTATTAACCAAGGGAATGAGACATAAAAATCCTAGTAACCAAAACTAATAAGATACATTTAAGCATGTCATACACCTAATCATGCGATTGTTAGGGAAAGAATACAAAAAAAAAAATCAATCCAGACATGTTTCCAAATATACTAAACAAAATCTAACAATTTTAATACATCACAACCAATCTTATCTCCTCCGTTCTCCGGACCCAAGTCCACACTTTAATTTACACAGCCAAAAGTAGGTTAGCCGAAGTCATGACAAGCTACTCATTAGGTTCAATAAGGGTATACCATGTGACATGACAAAAAAAATTGAACAATAAAATCCCTACCCCTTACATACCCATATAAATCATGTATACAATTACAAAACATTAAAAAATATATAAAAATTGTAAAAAATTTAATAAATATACTTATCAATCTAATAGTCAAAATTTAATATAAATGCTATAAGTTTAATATTAAATTTTTTTAATAAATTTACTGTTATGTTTAGAATATATTTACACTATCTAGAATATATCTAAAAATTTAATTTAATTATTTTACATTAAATTTAGAGCATTTACATTAAATTTAGACTGTTAGATTAATAAGTATATTTATTAATTTTATTAAATTTTTATATATTTTTTTATTTTAAAAATATAAATTAAAAATAAAAATATAACAATATTAAATTAAATCTAGACGGTCTAAATTTACCTCTGCCTCAAAGGAGAGCAGAGGAGGCTTCTCTCAAAGAAGAGAAGTTGACTCCAACTAAATGAGAAACAGAGTTACAATCTCTTTTAACGTTGATGGAAAGGGGAGTGTGAAGGTAGAGGAGGCTTCTCTCCAACTCTAACTAAATGAGAAACAAAGTTATAGTCTTTTAACATTGATGGGAAGTGGCGCGCTTTCACAGTCTGTTTTAATGCTCTTCATGAATTGGGAATATAATCAAATATTGCCGTTGAGGGGATTCTGCTATAATGAATAAAATGTTTGTTAGGATATGCTTGATAACTGAAAATATTTTGTTGGTCCTATATGATAATTTTATTTTAAGTAAAGCCTTAACAAATTTTAAAGTGACATTAATTAATGATAATAATAATATAATAGGGTGAAGATAAAGCTAGTGAATAATATATTATTTAGTTCAAAGTAAATTCAAACGAGGGGATGTAGCTCAAATGGTAGAGTGATTGTTACAATTATTGAGATGAGATTTGAAGACAGAGGGATGTAGTTCAAATGGTAAAGTGATTGTTATGATTATTGAGATGAGATTGAGATAAGATTCGAACCCTCGAATCTCCGTTTACTTTCTCCTTTTTTTTTAACTTATTTGGTTAGAGGACTAGGTGGCATAACTTCTTTTATTGGTAAAATAGGGAGTTAATAATAAGAGAGTGGCAGCTTTATAAGAAAATTGGGATACTTTTCTACTATGATTACCAAAAAATGTTGAGTATCAAAGATTGTTTAGATTTTTATTAGAATCTTGGTTTAAGAAAAGTTATTTTCAAATTAAACAAAAAAAATTGAGAATATCTATAAAAACACGAGGGATTGCACCTCGTCTTTGAGATTGTGAAAGGTATAAGAAAATGATTATGCGACACGAATAGATACTTTATGATCATGTTTTAACAAGAGCAAAATCCTATGCTGACCAGCTTATACATAATGCACATTTTCCTTACTATTAGACGTAAGTTCTTATGAAACTTCTCATAGAGTATTTTGCTATTGTGAATTATGATTTTATCAATGAACCCACAAATCTGGGTCCATTCTTGTTATATTTTTTTGTAATCATTTTGCCTCCTATTGTGTATTCCAAAACAAATAAAAGCTAAAATTATAAAAAGAGGAGAGCATAGCTTATTTATTAAATATTTAACTAGAGTAAATAAATAATTTAATTTTTATTTTTATTTAATCATTGAAATAGAAGTGTCTCAATGTTTTTTTTTTTTTTGCAATGTTCTCAAATTAGTTCTTCTAATTCTTTTGGCAAACCTACACCTTTAGTCTTCTAATTTTTTTGCAAAATCCCTTCCTAATAACTTTATAGAGCTATCAATGGGTTGCAAACAGACATGACTAATATCTCTCTCAGAGAAATTTATCAATTGCCTTTCTCACTAATTGATAATTTATAATATCTATGAGCAGCAAAAGTTCTTCAAGTCAATGATAAAATGAAGAATAAGTATACAATTTACCCACAATTGCAAGAAACCTTATTTGAAAATTAAGTGTAAAGATCAAGACAAGTGTTCTTGTTCTACAAAGAAAAAGTCTCATTTTCCACAAGTATAAACATCACTCAAGGAGGTCATATAGTAAAAAGAGAAAGTATTTACACTTTTTTAAGACGCATCCTCCTTATTTAAAAAAGTCAGACAAATGTTATATATGAAAACTGGAACATTTTGCTAGAAGAACTACTTAAAGAATATGATATGAAGTGTGTAATAAATAAAGACTTATTTCTCAACAGCCTTGGTAGATAGTCTTGTAGCAAAAATATCGCATATAAAAGTCTTCTATGTTTTTTCTATATGAATTTTCTCTATTTTCTTTATATTCTCTTGAAATACTAATATTTTACTTTTGTCAACAAAAATTCAAATATGCTTTGCACTTATATTTTTAAAAGAACATGTGTGTAAGAAAGAATCTGGTTATAATCTATTAAAGATGAGCTTCTAATCTTACATTATACAATCCTAACATGACCCAAGATCGGTGTTGTAAATGAGGCCTTGTTTGTTTTATTGTCTCATAAACATGATAAGCTTATTCTTTGAATTGATCTAGAAACTTAAGCCTTGTTTTATTTTGTTTTCTATTTTTAAGTTCTTAAAATAATTATGCAGTGTAATTTTTTAGAACAAGTTCTGAAAACAAAATAAAAATAAAAAAAACTCTATTTGAATAATTAAAGTAGTGAAATAAAGGATGAGAGAACTATTTCATTTACCAACATAATTGTGATTAACGAAAAGGTGATTATTTTTTGCTTCTCTCTAATTTTGCAGAACAAAAGATAATAAAACATCATAAAGATATTCAGATTTTTTAATTTTTCAGAACAACTTTTAATTTTTTTATACAAATAATAAAAAAATACATTTCAAATAGATTTTTTTAATTTTCAAAATAAAAAAATTGTTTTGAAAATAATTAATCAAACATACCCCTAATCTTTTATGGTATTAGAGCCACTCAAGACTTAACATTATAATTTTCATAATGCCAATTGTAACATCTTGAATTTCTAATCTTGCGTTAATGACTGATTAGAGATGGATTAATGATTTAATGTGGGACTAGGGTTCTAAGTGGTGAAGTGTTATATTGACTTATTGAAATGTTATATGAATAGATATGAGTAGAAGAGTGGTGTCTCGAAGCATAATGTGTGAGCATAGTGAGAATTTCTCTCACTATGCCACGCGCCGTGGTAGGTGATAGATGCACCGTGGCGCATAGAACAAAAATTAGATTAATAGGAACGTGTTCAGCTTGAAAAACATAAGGAGAAATGTGGGAGGAGAGGTCTGGTGTGGAGAGGAGAAAAGGATCTGCCAGGGCAAGCTAAATCAGGAGCAAGGACGGTGTCTCTGACTCGTTACTTATCGGGTAAGTCACGTACTGCCTTAACCTCTGAATCTACCATATTTTTTCTTAGTTTTAACTAATGAGAAAGTGAATTCAGGAGTTTTAAGGAGTTAATTTCTTATCCAATAGTAATAAAAGGTTTTATGGAGCTAAACTTGTGCTTTGTGACAGGTTTAGTCGAAACGATAAAGTTTTGAAGCTCTAGACAAGAATTGCCCTAATTTAGAGAGAGAGTAGTGAGAGAAAATTGTTAGAAAATATTAAAGCTTGAAATGAGGGGTGATCAATGGTAATGTGTATAATCGAGTGTGAAATGTGGATTTGATAACAATTGAGTGCTTAAATGCCATAATTGACGCTTTTGGTTAATAGAGAAATTGATTCTGAATGCCAATTCTGTGTATCTTATAGTGTGTGACGCAGAAATTATGAGAAAGGAGCTTGAATAGAGTTGAAATTATACGGGTAACCCTTTCTATCAAATAGAAAGGTTGAGGTAATCATATAGTTTATTATATTTATTAGCTTTTATAACTGTGTAGAAATGAATATCAAATGATAAATTGTGAATTGTGAATTTATGAGTGTTATGCATGATTGTTATTGAAATGGTTTTAGCATGAATTTGTATTATGAAATAAATTTGAAAATTCATTGATTTCAATAGATATGTGTGTGTGTGTGTGTGTGTGTGTGTACATATATGATATGGAAGAATATATATTGTAGAAAGGTGTATAAGTAGTGAAAATTGTGAAAAAGCATGATCATAGAGGGTGGGAGTTCACTCTGGATATGTGAAGTTGTTTGTCTGTAGAGATATGAGTGTAAAATTTATGTGGTCGAGTTAGTACCATGGGACATCCGGTGCAGCATTATATAGGCTGCTACCATAGGTAATTCGATACAGCATATTATGGAACTCTTACTATGGGACATCCGGGCAATCTAGAAACTCCCTAGTGCCCGTTAGGCGCAGTTTAGAAGTCAACGACACCTTTATCATAAGTGTGTGAAGAGGGAGACCATAGTCTATAGGTGGGATAGATTATTTTTAGCCGGGTGTTCTATCACCAAAAGGGAGCTTAGGTCAATAAGTGGTTGATCCAGAAGAGCCTATGGCTTTGTGTTGGGAAGCATTAGAGGATCGATAGATAATTGATCATGCTAAGGTGTAAAAGTAAATGAAACATGATTTATATGCAAAAGTGATAATTTAGTTATAATATACTATTATATATGTGTTATATGATGATTTCAGTTACTATGGCATGGTTATGTGTAGTAATAGATATTTAATGAGCTGTATTTGGTTACTGAGATTTTCATCTCACCCGCAGTTATTTACATTTTTCAAATTTGGGTATTGTTAGGTCAAAGGGAAAGGATAGAGGTTGAATTGACATCTCTTGCCTAAATCTTTGTAAGATATGGTGTAATGATTTAGTTAGTTTTTAGTCTTATATATGTATAAGTTGCCATAAGATGTGTATAAGTGCATGAGCTAGGATTATGGTATGTTTTGTGATTTTGAACTCCCTAGCCCTTTTATATGTGTGAATGATTTAAAGACTGGAAGGGCTAGTGGATGGATGTAATTATATGTGAATATGAGATAGGTGGAGGTTATTTGTAGTGTTTTGGCCATATATGAGATTAAAAAAATGAAATGTGAATTTAGCCCAAAGGGAGAAATGAATAATTTACAAGCTAAATTTGTGTATGTGTATTATGTTGGGCATGTGTATGGTCAATTAGATGTGCTTTGTCCATTTGAATTTGGTCAAGGCCTAAAAAGAGACTAATGACAATTGGTTTCGAATTGAGACACTTAAGTGACAAAAATTTGATAAAAAATGATCAAAGTGCACTTTAGTGTCCAATTTTTGATATAAATATCAAATTTGGATAACACCAGTATCATTAGTTAGATTTCAAAACAAGCTTCGTGTAGGAACTTGAATTATCTCAATCGGACTTCGTATGTGGAAATGGCATGCATCTAAATTTCATATCAAAAAACTGCTATTTGACAGCAAATTCAGGTGTGTGCGTTGTGGCACATGTACTTGCATACCGCGGGGCACGGCACAGAGCCAATGACTGTGGCCTCTGTGCCACATGCTGTAGCGCATGTG
>NW_026555369.1:0-103496 GCF_029017545.1 Prosopis cineraria
ACCACAGCTTTGCCAAAGCTGATGATAGTAGCTTCTGAATTTCAATTCCACTGTTATCTATAATTGTTACTTGTCAGATATTTCACTTCCCAAATATACCCTTTAATTATCGCATATATTCTAGTGTTCTTTTCTTCACCTCCTATCTGCTGGTACGCACAACTCCCATCTCAGAGCAGGGAATGGTTCCCTTGGGTAAATTTGTACCGTAGATCTTGGCTTGGCCTTGTGTGCGGAGTGAGATTGATGACCTTATCGTTTGTTTAATGGTCCCATTTTTTACCTTAAAAATTATGGATTAATTTAAAATTAGATATATTGATTTAATTTTTACTTACATTAAGTATTAATATTACTATACAAAATAATTTAAATTTCTATAAGTAATCATGTATATATCATTTTAATCAATTATTACATTTAAAAAGTCATTGTCCTTTATAGTAATTTGAATATTTAAAATTGATTCTAAATCAATTATTCAAACATATTTAATTTTCTCAAAATTAATTTTAAAAAAATAAGATCCAAACACTACCACATTATAACATAATCAATTATAATTAAAAAATAATTGTGTTAATTAATTTTTTTATAATTAATTTTTATTATAAATATATTGAAAAATAACTTCTAATATATATGCATTTTTCCCACTTCAAACTACTCTTCGATACTTTTGACATAAGACTTTTTAATATATTTTTTTCCCGTATCCTTATTTTTGATTAAGATTTCTGCTTTTGTTTTCCCCCTGATTATTTATCTCGTGGAAAGCAACGAATAAAAGCAACGAATAACGATATATGACTAATTATAATATAACATAAAATTTTATCCCCAAATAATTTTCCTCGAACTTGTTACAGTGACGGAGCGTCCGTAATCCTTTGTCCAATGGCTCACCTTCTCAACACTTCCTTTCTGCGTTCTTCCTCGGCCCTTCGCCGGAGACCAATTTTGCCGCCTTCATTCCGCGCCGCTACTGGTAACCGGAGCAAAACCCAGATTCAGGCCAACATCCGGGGATATTTATGCCGGCGCTGAGCTCAGCGATTACCGAAGGGAAGATCGTTTCTGAAGGAGATAAGCTCTCCAAAGCAGAGAGTATAGTGGTGGTCGAGTCTAATACGGCCGAAATGGACGTGGAGACCTTCTACGATGGGAATTTTGCGGCAATTATAGTGGACGAAGGTGGAGTTGCGGCTGCTTGGTCTACTACTATCGCTCTATTGGCAGAGACGGGGCATGAAATTGACCTTGCTAAGTCTAAAGCTAACTCTTCACCTTACCTTATCCCCTTCTACCTCTGGGCTAACTCCGTCTTCTGCGGAGCGGCAATCGGAGAAAGTTCCCGATAATGTTGGACCAAGTTCGGCGGTGAAAGCTTCTCCGAGTTGTAGAGATGGCAAGAGTTTTATGTCTAATAGTAGCATCAACTTTGCAGTTGCTTTGGCTATGGATGGTGGACTAATTACATCAGTTCTTGATAAGGTTCTTACTACTCTATTTTGGGCTGTGAGGATATTTCCCCCCTCCAAATTTAAGATGGCACCTAATAGTAAAGTCTGCAGAGGTATTTCTTTGTGTACATTTTAGGTTGGCGTCCATTCACTGTCTAGAAAGTGGAGGGAATTGGTTGACAAGGCCGGGCCCAAGCAGTTGCAACTTCATGAGTACAGCACAGGTGCCGAAGATGTTTTCTGAATGATTTTGTAAATTTGCAAAACATGCATACGTGGACTGTTAAATCAATATACGGACATTGGTGTGTTTGATCTATCGGAAACACTTAGCACTTGTTTCTCTCACTGGTTGTGCACGGTTTTGGCATAAACTTCTAAACTTTTATTTCAAAGTAAATTACATAGAACTCCCATGAATTTGGTGAAATTACCCTAATTTCTGTTTTATTTCAAACAAAATGTTACAATCCATTTGGTTCCATCTCACCAAATGCCAACCTCAGTTCTGAATTTGTTGGGGTGTAGGAGACAAATTTGTTGGATCGTAATAGGGTCTCAATCTAAACTTCGAATTCTTAGGATCTTACATTTTTACTGATTTTGAGATTACTCCTGGGAACACCTATTCTGCATTTGTGGATACCAAAGCTTTAGGGATTATTTATAGAACTTTATAAATGATAGGGACACGGACATATTTGTCCACATGTTTGCTTGTCCACCAAGTCTATGTCTGTCTGCTAATGAAAATAGCTTAGTCCATGTTTCACTTTTTTCCCAAATATTCTGCAGAATTCTTTGTATATATGGTTTTCCCTTCACTTCTATCAATAATATGTAACGTGTGATTGCTTAGCTTGTTATTTGAATAGGTGGCGGTGGAACCATGAATTTGGTTGACATTCTACGAACGGTGTGTGGGATAGGTTGAATCAGTTGACCCTCTTAATTGGCAAGTTGATAAATGGCCAAATCTGACCTGTTTGTTTGGGTTGGTGCCTTGGTGAGCTAAATGGGTCAACTTACCAAACAAACCAAAAAGGGGGAAAACTTCGGGCTACAATCTTCCGTGGCCTACAAGTGGGTCAGTTTAACCTTCTTTTGTATGGGTCAATGGTTTATGGTTTAAACCTGTCTATAAGCTGATAGGATTAGTTAAACCAGTGGTTTCAACCCATTTTGATGGCTCTAGGTCACGGTTGTGCTTGTTAACATACCTATGAATTTTAATTGTGTCATTTGGTTTGAAGATTCAAAGAGTCACTTTTAGTAAACTCAGTGGAAAGTTTATGTACCATTTATTATAAGTATTGTATAAACTTTACCGAGCATTGATCTAATTTCCCTCATTTCATATATTTGAACATTGTTTGCAAATTAAATAGTTGCCTCAGACACCAACCTTTTTCATGTTGTGGATTGGAATTTTCAGGGAACCACTTTACAATTCAGAATCTGGAGGATGAGGGAAGCTCATGGGTCTCAACATTGTTGTTGGGACCAATTTTATCAGTGGTTTCTCCTCAAGTGGCATATGCAAGTGACACATTGAAGACAAATGAGATATATGAGATTGGAGAATTATTTGATTTAGGGATCCAATTATTGTACTTGATATTGCTATTAGGTTTGCTAGGGGTTGGGTCATACTTTGTGATTCGCCAAGTTCTTGTTCGCAGAGAACTTGACCTTTCTGCCAAGGAGTTACAGGTAAAGCTTGAGCGTTGTCCATTTCATCCCTTTAAAATAATAAATATTACTGCGTGAGCATGATCTTTGGTATTAGCTTCTTTAAATCATGTTAAACTCTGTATTCTTTCTTCTTAAGCAGTTTAATTTATCTATGGTTTTTTACTTTAATGGTGACTATAGTACTATACGCAAATTAACTGGAATTAGTTGCTCTTTTCAGCTTCTCATTTTCGTCAACTGTTTCAGGAACAAGTAAGAAGTGGCGATGCGAGTGCCACTGAACTTTTTGAGCTTGGAGCAGTGATGCTGAGGAGGAAATTTTACCCGGCTGCTACTAAGTACTTGCTTCAGGCTATTGAGAAGTGGGATGGAGATGATCAGGATCTTGCCCAGGTTTGATGAATTAGGCCTATCGTAAATTTATGTTAGAACAGAGAGGTACTAATTGGTCTTACTGTACGAATGGAAAACTTGTTGATTCTACCTTTGGTACTGTTGAATGTCTCCTGAAAAATTTAATCACAACACTAAACTTGGACCTGCTGAAGGAGAAGTTTTCTTCAGTGCATGGAGAATTGAGCATAATTCTGCCCATGGGACGCGTATTGGTCCTCTATACAGTAACTTGATTGAATATTGCTTAGCTGTATCCTTATATGAATAACTGACTGGAGTTGCTTACCCATCTTGTGTGAAGGCCTTTGAGGGAAAAATTCAAAATTCTCATTCTAAAGAGCACAATTATACCCTCTGCAGGCGCGATGTTCACTTCTATCTTTACACATTTCTACTATCATTGGCTTATGACATTTTCTAATTTTTCTAATTTTGATTTGGATAAAAGAAGAAATTTTATTTATGAAGAGTGACAATGCATTAGAAGATGATGAAGTACCCTCGTAAGATAAAGTTTAACGTACAAGAGTTGAAGCAAGAACAGAAAATAATCTAACAAAGAGACTTAAAGATGCAACAAACTTCCCAATCCCTCTGCATATGCAGTAAATTGGCTTGCTATGAAAAGCCATGAACCAGGCACCAAGAGAAAACATACAAGCTATTATCCCATAATGCACTAAAGACGACCAAATGTATTGGATCACTGCAAAGACTGAATTGCCTTTCCCCTCCTATCTGAAACCTTTGTATTGTGCAATGAGAGAAACATCACTAAATCACAATATACTCAATTCTCACCAGAGATCCCGAAAAAAGTATCCCACATGTAAGCATTCATTTTCGAGTGCAGTGATAAATGAACATCATTTTTTGCATTAGAGATATACTTCCTCCTATTCCTATTATTGGGCGTATTTTAAAAGGATTTTTTGTTCCTTAATATAAAGCACTTGATGGGATATTAATTATGTTTTCCAATATTACTCCTATTTAAACTCATTAATGAGAGATAATATAATGCAAATTTAAAATCTTTCATTTCAATAGGGATAAAATTGGAAGTTTATTATATTTTCAGACAAAGTTAATAGCTTAACAATTTTTTTTAGTTACGGTGAGGTAGTTAGAAGTCTCTTATAATATGGACTGAAGGGAGTACGTATGTTAAATCGCAGCCCTGTAGCATACCCATGAGTCTGCCCTATGTTCATTTATGTTAAATCGTCCTGTTTGGGAATGACTTTTGAATCACGTACTTTGCTAATGACCTTCATGTTACCAATTTAGGTCTACAATGCTCTTGGTGTCAGCTATATCCGTGATGGGAAGCTTGAAAAGGGAATTGCTCAGTTTGAGACTGCCGTGAAGCTTCAACCTGGCTATGTCACAGCATGGAACAATCTGGGTGATGCCTATGAGAAGCAAAAGGAATATAAATCTGCTCTGAAGGCGTTTGAAGAAGTCCTTCTATTTGACCCTAACAACAAGGTTGCTAGGCCTCGGAGAGATGCTATGAAGGAACGTGTTCAAATGTATAAAGGCGTTCCTGTAAAATCAAAAGAGAGATGATTGCCATTGCTGTAACCCAGTCATATTAATATGGCAGAAAGTACAAGTTTTTTACATTTTTTTTTTCCATATCAGGCTTGGTATTTGAGAGAGGCTTGGGATTTGAGAGAGGAGCCCAGAAAGTTCAAACACCTTCAAACTGGTATGATTGAGTGTTAAAATTGATTTGTGTTTGTAAGTGTTGTTGGTTTTCTCTGAAGAGGATGGTGAATTCGTTTGCGCTTTTTAACTGTGACGTAGGGCTGATGCTGATGGTAGTGGGGCCAATTTTAATTGAGGAGCTGTAAAAACTCCACTGATGTTGACGTCAAAACATTAGTGATGAGTATTTTATAGGTCTCTTTGTAGAAATATTTTGTGTTGTCATGTTTGTCTTTTGTTACCTTGACCGGTTTTCAAAACTTAACGAATCTAAACTTTTTTTTAAATAAAATAAAAATAATTGTCTCAAAAAAAAAAAAGGTTAAGACTTAAGATAGACCCTTCATGTTCAAACTAATTTTTACACCATTCGTTATGCATTTTCTTTTGGGGCATGGGGTTCAATATGTTGATGAGAGATTGAGAGATTATTTTCAAGACTTCATTTGATTGAAAGTTTTTCATTAATTTTTCATACTCTTTCCTAGTGAAATTTTATAACTCTCTATTTATTTATTTATTTTTTAAACTGCTCACTAAAATTCTCATTCCTCCCATTATTCTCAAACCAAATAGAGGGTAAAAGTAATTCATATTTAGTTAGGCTGGTCGGAGGTTTTTGGTTAAAAGTTTCCATTACATACACATTTTTATTTATTAGCAGATAATGAAAATTGGAATGAAAAAATGTTAAGTAAAAATAATATTTTTAACTCTAAACATTTAAATTGCTAATTAGGAATGCTAATTTTTAGGGGACCAAAATCCTCCCAAACTCACACTCTAAAATTACACGAATTGAGGAGGATTTGAGCTGTTAAATAATCAAGTAAAGATAGATTACCTACAAGTGGCTAAAGCCATTCCTTTGTCTCATTAGTTTGTTTGTGGCAAAGCATCCCACAGTTTGCTAAAGTTTCTCTCTTTTGATTCAACTTATTCACAATTGAATTGTCTTTCAATTTTTTTAATGCATCAATTTCTTGAAGGATGTGTTCAACATTTTTAAGCCACCACTCATTATCTGAGTTAACATTAGTGCATAATTATTCATGCAAACTTTTGAGTTTAGATAGAGCACCAAAAGGAATGATTGCAAAGCTGGAGGACAATATGTATTTATTGTTATGACCACTACCATGATGAAATCCATGAAAAGAGAGAGAGACAATGTTTCTAATTAAGTAGGTAAGCTTTCGAATGTTATTTAGCAAATGTATAATATGATGGTCATATAGATCAAGCATGATGAGATTTATAAGTTGACCAATTTTTGGACAAAAAGTTCTGGGAAGAACTCGCAATTTCTTAAATAGAACTATTTAAGTTCTTTCAAATTATAAAATGATCATTTTTTTTTGCCATAATTACAAAATGATCTTGGAAGATCATGTATGCTAATAAGGGATAAGTTGAGTTTAAGCAAGTGGTCAAAAAATGAGGGACATATTCACATCAAATCAAGGTTGCTTCCAAATCATAAACTTAAATTTAGAGAATTTGAAAGATTTATAATGAAATAGATTGCATTTATATGACCTTAATAATTTTAATTTTTGGAAGATATATATCTAAAGTTTGCAACATTTTTAATAGAAGAATTTCTGCAATAATGTATTCAATGTTATTGTGACACCATTCATCACCAGAGTTAACATGAATCCTTAAAACCTTTAATCCTTAGATCATTGTCCTTAATAAATGAAATCAGTGTGGTTATCAATTTCTCTCGATTTTGGATGCTTTTTGATTGAAACAAGTGGTATCATTTTTTTTTCCTATACGCTTTTCATTGCCAACAAATGGTATCTATTTTAGGATACACATTGCTTCTAACAAATAGTATCAGAATTTAATTATTAATGTCATTGTTCCTATCAGAGTTTAGTTATTAATTTGCCCTAATTCTGTACATTTCTTGATTCCAAATATTTAGATAATGTTATAAGAAAAGCTTTTTGTCTCTTAAATAGAAGTATTTAAATTTTGAAAAAATTACATATAAATCCCGTAGAGCAGACTTATTTACAAATAAATCTCGTAAAATTTAGAAATTATTACTAAGTCCTTTGATACCTTAGTGTAATTTGAAATTAGGATAAAAAGATAATATATAATATCTCTGTTAAACACACACACACACACATATATATATTACATCATCAAATAATTACAACTATTTCATTGTTAATTTCAACTATAACTTCAACTCTTTATAACTATAACTTCATATATTTAATAATTAAATTAATCAATTTAGCCATTAAATATGTAAAGTTATAGTTATAAAAAATTAAAGTTATAGTTGTAAAATATTGATATAGTAGTTGTAAACAATTAACGTTAAACTTTGTTAGTAATGTATAATTGTTTAACTATTGAATATGAAGTTACAGTTATAAAAAATTAAAATTAAAATTATAAATTGTTGATGAAGTTGTTGTAAATTAATTATTTGATTAATGTAATGTATGTTTAGTTGGGATATTATTGTCAGCCTAATTTTAAATTACATTCAGGTCTTAAGAGACTTAACTATGGTTTTTAAATTTCATGAGTCTTATTTGTGAATAAGTTTGCTCCATGAGATCTATGTGTAATTTTCCTTAAACTTTTATAATTATAAAATGATCTTTTTTTACCAGATTAATAAAATGATCTTGGAAGATCATATTTGCTACTTAGGGATAAGTTAAGTTGGAGGTGAAGCATCTGGTCAAAAAATGTGGGCAGTAATTACATCAAATTAAGGTTGTTTTCTAACTATAAACTAAAATATAGAGAATGTGAAAGATTTTTAATGAACTTCCATCAAGATGAAGTTCAACAATATGATGATGCTGGGCAATTTTTTAGGGCAGTTGCTTCAATTGCTTACACCCTTTCAAATACCATGCTTTAGGTTGAGTCAACTCAAGAAATTTTGTTTTGAAAAGTTTGTTAGAAAAATTTAAGGCTTCTTGTAAATTAAGCTATTCAATATGAAAAATTGTTAGAAAAATTTAAGGCTTCTTGTAAATCTCAAACTCTTGATGGCCATGAATCTTGATGATCCTCCTTCCAAGTTGTCATATAATTTTTTTTTGTAATGTATTTTTTCTCTAACAACACTTCTAAAATAATCCTCAATTCTTTTGGCAAAAATATTTTTACTATCAAAATATTCTTCTATCTGAAGTAAAATAGGAATCTTTATAAGCTGTGTATTTTTAGCTTCTTTATTGACAATTAATGGTATTAGAATCTACTAATCAATTTCTTTACTTTCCATCCCAAGTGGTGGTATCGGAATTTTTTATATGCTTTTCATAATGCTAACAAATAGTTTTTGTTGTTAGTATGTTAAATTTCTCCCTTTTCACTATGCTCTCCAATCCCAATAAATGGTATTAGAGATTGGTTGAGTGGTATCAAAATTTATTACTAATTAATTTTTTAATATGTCCATTATTGTAAAGTTTGATATTAAAAAATTTAACAGTAATATGAGTTTTTAAATTCAGTAAGAGAAGTTTAATAGTAAAGTATGTTTGGAATTTATATTAAACACCAATATTTCTAACAATTTTTCTTATGATAAAATATACTTATTTCCTCTTGAGGTTGGAGGGCAACATCGAAAGAACTTGACAAGCGATAAAGAGAACCTTTAGATGATTGTTGGAAAGAATTGTATTCTTGTTTAAAATCATAGTATGATTAGCTGGAAGATGAACACAAAAGAATGTTTTCTATATAGTTCATTGTATCCAGCAAATAGCAAGATTTTCATTGATTATTTAGTTGAGTATTGGATAGGTCATGACTTTCTTGTGGATGTCAATGAAAGAAGAATATACCAAAATGAACTTGACAGTGGATAATTAATCACCTTATCAATAGATCTTTGTTGGAGGAAGTAGAAGTGATATATGTCACCATCTCAATATAATTTCTATGTTCACACTGAAAAAGAATCCTATGAGGCCCACTCATAAAAAAATTGGGGATGCTAAATGGGTATTTATGATAAACACCAAATGCCCATTTTACTTGCTGAACTCATTACATAATGAAGTTGAAAAAATCCCTCTTCATACAAAGAAAGGCGCAATAAATGGATAGAATAAGGGGGGAAAAAACGAACATAGGAACAACATAGAGTATGAAACTCGCATAAATACAAGCGCTTTGTTTCTGTCTGTTGAAGCAGAACAGAATACTGTCTTCTTCATGGTGAAATAAAGGGCAATGGGCACTCCAATCATGCACAAATATATCCAATCCCACGTAGAGTGTAGTATAATGGTCCATGCTTTTTAAGATACAAACAATAAATCACTCTCAAAACCCAATAACCAAAGCAAATAGTTTATTAAAGCATACAACAACAATGTTGCAGATCTCGTGATAAATCTGATGAAGCAAAACAACATTTTCTCTTGCTTGGCTTCGGCACTATAAATGAGGGTAAGGAAATCATCACACTTCAAATCCGGGAAGAATCAGTCCCCCAATTCTGAAGAAAACAATAATATAAGAATTTATTATATATGACATCATAATAACTTCCTTGCCTGAAAGAAAAATCCTTTTAGCTATATATTAAACTTCTAACAAAATCAAAATAGATATAAACACTTCATATGCAACCACCAGATCAGGTAAATTTGTGAAATTCTCCCTTCAAAATTTCTTCAGATGTAGGGGCTCAAACGACAAGTTGAAGCTCAATTGGGCATTGATCCCTTCATTTCATTTTTTTTTTCCTCTTCAAAGCTATAATCTTTTAATGGAACCTTTATAATCAAAACATATTTTTGAACAAATAAAATTATATTCCTAAGAACAAGCTGTTACTAGTTGATATAGTAGTGAAAGTTTCAAAGAATAATCTTGTAAAAATTATCAATGTTGATAAAAGAAAGGAAATTTTAGTACCAAAGAAATAAAAGAATGTCACCTGAATCACTGGCCCCCCCGACAGCCTCTACCTCGTATGAAGTTAACTGAGTCAAGATATCAAGGTCCTCATCAATTCCAGAAAAGATGTGATTAAATTTATCAGGCCAATCTTGTTGTCCCCACTCTGCTTCATTCCATGTGAGTGCTTCCCACCATTCAGATTCTCCTATGATATCTCTCAACGTTTGGCTTAATAGTTCCTTAGAGGAAAGGCTTTTGTGTTTCGGACAATAATAAAATCCCATCCTCTCTAAGCTTCTTCCAATAGGCACTCCACTTGAAAGGCTAACTAGTATTGGTACAAAGAGAAGTGATAACTTTCTCAATCTTGGGAGGAAAATGTATGTCGTTGGCTCTCCTAAGGTTTGGTAACTGATGATGCTACTTACCTTGGGACAGTCGTCAACTATAAGCTCCTCCAAGTGGGAGAAATTATAAAGCATGCTCATGGTGAAGATGGGGGTTAAATTAGGGCAAGTATGCAATGCTAAGAACATTAGCTTACAAAAAGGGAAATTGCCAAGAGTTGCCCTATTAATGATGCTTGTCAGATTTTTCATGTAGAATATAGTCAAGAATTTCAGCTCACCAAAGGAGTCCTCAAGCACGTTTGAGGTTTCATCTCCATCTACAATGCTTTGCATTTCATTACACCCTGCCAAAATGCATAATTGTTGCCGCCTCAAATTATTCAGCCCGAATTGGATTAGGTTCTTGATGGTCATGTGGCGGTCTAAAAAAAAAGGCCTTTGCTTTAGAAAGAATTCACGCCACTTCATTTGGAAAATTCTTACCGTTCACAAATCTTAAGCTGCAACTACTTGCTGCAAACTTTTCTTCAACAGTAGGCAATACACGTGATATTATTCTTGGCATATGATGGCCCACAATGAATCTAAAATTTAACAAAAACTTTTGTATGATGGGCTCGAGAAAATTAACTCTTATTCTTGGGATGTATATGTCCAACTTTTTTAACTCTTCTAATGCATTAATTTCTTCAAGGATATGTTCGACGTTGTTGAGCCACCACTCATTATCTGAGTTATCATCAATGCATAATTCCTCCAAATTAATTTTGAGTTTGGATAGAACACCAAAAGGTATCATTGCAAACCCGGATGATGACATGAATTTATTCTCATGACCACTACCATGATGAAATCCAAGAAAAGAGAGAGATAATGTATTTAACTTGGTCAACCTTTGGATGTCATTTGGCAAATGTGTAATTTGAGTGCCACGGAGGTCAAGCTCGATGAGATTTGTAAGTTGACCAATATTTACAGAAAGTTTTAGAAAAAGTTCGCAATCTCTCAAATAGAAGTATTTAAGTTCTCGTAAATTATAAAATGATCTTGGAAGATCATGTATGCTAGTAAGGGACAAGTCAAAGAGTTTGGAGTTGAGGCATGTGGTCAAAAAATGAGGGCGGTACTTCCATCAAATTGAGGTTGTTTCCTAAAGATAAAATTCTCAAGTTAGGAAAATTTAGAGAATGTGGAAGATCCATAATTGAAGTTTCATCAAGATAAAGCTCCACAATATGATGAGTTGAGCAATTTCTAAGGGCAGCTGTGTGAATTGCTTACACCCTGTCAAAGACAATGTTTGAAGTTGATCCAACTCAAAAACGAAACTGGGTAAGCTTTGTATGCCACTATAGGATAAATTTAGGCTTCTAACAGGAAAAGTTGTTAGAAACTTTCAGGCTTCATGTGAATCCCAAACATTTGGGGGCTCTGTCAATGGTAATGGTCCTCTCATCAAGTAATCATGTGATTTTTTCTCTAGCATTGCATCTAAAATAATTTTCAATTCTTCTGGCAATAGGATATATTGTCCATAAATATCTTCAATTTCTTGTAAAATATAAGTCTCCACTAGCTCTCTCAAGGTATGCTCTGCCTCTTCTTCATTGACAATTAATTGTTCAAAGAACCAGCGGGCAAACAATTCACCTGTACTCATCTTAGCTTATAATTTGAAGGCATTTAAACATTAGGTAAGGCGAGGCTTTTTTCTTTTAGGAATAACATCCTCCCATACGATGTTGATGAATGCATTTTCTATTACTTCACTCACATGTTTGAATGCAATTAGTTTGTAGGGTGGGCTACGATATCCCAACTTTTGCAGCATTTCCTCCCAGATTTGAACATCTTTCACATGTTTCAGCTACTTTGCCATGAAGACAATGGCAAGAAGATGGCCAGCACACTCCTCAACGATTCGTACTGCAACTCTCTGGATGGCACTTGATGAGTGCACAAGCTCTCTGCCAACATTCTTGCAGAAGATTTCCCAAGGCAGAACATGATCCTCTATCCTGATTCTAACATCCACCTCTTAAGCCAATTCATCATTTTGGGGTGCCGATGATTCTGTTGTTATAATTACTACAACATCTGTAGAATATAGTTTATTTAGAGGCATACTCACCTTTCGAAGGTCTACTTTTTTGTCACCATCCCCATCCACTAGAAGCACCAAATTTCTGTGACTTTTATTTTGCCCTGGAAGCTCTAAAACTTCACACTTGTAATATTCTCTCCAACGCCTTACAGGATCAGTCTCCTCCATCCACATTGAAACATCAAAAAAATAGAAACTCTTCATCGATCTGATCGAGATGAATGATTTGGAGAGCCTCAAGTGTCTCCCCCGTTTGGAAATTTGCTTTGATGTCTTCCACAACAGTTCGTTTTTCTAAATCATTTCTCGTTAAGAACCACACAACAGGCATTCTCCACTCAAAGTGGTCATAAGAATCTGATAAAGATTGAACTAGTTGGTTAACAGAAAGACGATAAGATAAGTCAAGGATGGGTGGTGGCATATGTTCGGAGATGATGCTACCCCCATTGATTATTTGTTCTGTTATGTCTTCCGGTATAATCCCTTTCACATGTCTCAGTGGACTTTCAGACAAACAATGTTGGAGCCTTTCCTGCGAACCCTCTTGGGCTCTTAAGTCTGAAAATTCTATGATCCATTTCCACATAGAATGCTCATAGCCAAGCTTCATGGGATAACTCAAGATGAAGTGTAAAAAATCCCTCATCCTCACCAGACTCGATAGATCTTGCACACGATTTCCGAGCACAAGCTTTCAAACATAAAAAAAAAAAAGATACTTTTTTAAAAGATTGACACCTATTATTACATAACTAACTTTTAACTACTGCTGAGATTGACACCTATTATTACATAACTAAACAAAAAATCCCATCACCATACAATGTATATAGCATTCAAGAATCTAGAGAGCTTGAACATGTCTGTCATAGTACTTTTTTTAAAAGAAAACACACATTGCTTTCAAAGTTTAACTAACTTTCTAGTTAAGAGATAAATTATGTAATTTTTTCAATATCAAATCAAAATAAGTTAATTTTTTTTAAAAAATAAAAAATATTAATCACAAGAGCTACTTATTAGGAAAATCCTAAATGGAAGCAAAAAATTTAATTTGACTGAAAAAGTGTCTTAATTAAAAACTCATCTTAGCTCATAGTTTGAAGGTCACAAACATAGTGTAAGGTGAATTTTTTTCCCAAGAATAATATCCGCGGAGATGATGTTGATAAATACATTTACTATTACTGCTTTGGTCTTATTTATATAATATTTTACAAAAATAATTTTTTTAAAATTTTATTCTTTAAATTAAGAAAATATTTGTACAAATGATAAGGTAATTCATTGTTTTCTTTTAGTTCCTAAGGGTATAACTAAAGTTGTTATGTTCTTTCATAAATAAAACAATGTGATAACTTTTTTAAAAAATATGTGAAAAATGTCTCAGATATTATATAAATTTGATGGGAGGCATCACTCACACGTTTAAATTCAGTCCGGTTGTAGTATGGTAGGATCGAATTCCGTAACTTTTGCAACATCTGGTTCCAGATTTGAACATCTCCCACATCTTTCAACAACTCTGCATCATAGACAATGTCATGAAGATGGCCATCACACTCCTCAACGATCTGCGCTGCAACCCTCTGGATGTCACCTGATGAGCATACAAGCTCTTTGCCTATATTCTTGCAGAAGACTTCCCAAGGCAGAACATGATCCTCTGTCCTGATACTAACATCCACATTGTAAGCCAATCAAACATTTTGGAGTGCAATGATTCTGTTGTTATGATTACAACACCACCCCCAAAATATGCTACACGTGGCAACTTTCGAAGGTCTACTCTTTTGTCACCATCCCTATCCACTAGAAGCACCAAATTTCCGTGCCTTTTATTTTCCCCCGGGAGCTCTAAAACTTCAAATTCCTAATCTTTCTTAAAAGACGCTGCACTAGTAGTCGATAGATACCGAATCATTGAAGCATCATCAATTTCATCGGTCTCACTAAGATGAATGATTCGGAGACTCTCAAATGTCTCGCTGATCTGACAATTTGCTTTGATCTCTTCCACGACATTTCGTTTTTCTGCATCATTTCTCGTTGACAAGCATACAACATGAGCTCCCATCCAATAAAATGAGTTAACACGGCTTTCTGGAGAAAAAGTCTGAGCCAGTTGGTGAACAGCAAGACGAGTAGCCAAGTCAAGAATGGGTTGAGGCACATGATTGGGTGGTGGGTCTTTGCTGGTAGCAGTAGCAAGCTCCTTTGAGTCGCTTTTGTTGAAGATGATGCTACCATCATTCTTAATCTCTTCTGTTATGTCCTCTGGTATTATCCCTTTCACATATTTCAGTGGACTTTCAGACACAAGACGTTGGAGCCTTTCCTGCGAACAATATTGGTCTCTTGACATTGAAACTTGGGACATCCATGACTTCAGAAACATTTCATCATAGTCAAGCTTCATGGGGTAGCTCAAGATGAGGCATAAAAAATCCCTCATCCTCATCAGACATAGCAGATCCTGCACAGGAAGTTGTTAAACAAGAAAGCATCACATATCAACAGCAACAACACGTTTGACCCCCTCAACCTCAAAATCTAACAGACACAACTACAGACAAAATCTGATCATCTAACTTCTTGTTAGATGGACACTTCAAATATAAATTTAGAAATTCTAAATTTTGTAGCATGGTGAAATGAAGGAACAGTGCCGTTCTCAGAAGTTCGTATTTCATATTAGATTGGTGAAGTCGTGAAGATATTTATTAATTTCAATTCTCATGGGATAAATTAATTCTATATGTGACTTTAAAGAAATGGGACAGAAAATATCCTCATCCAACTTACAATTTCTTCCTTTGTAGGAATGGGATCCTCAGTTGACTCAGACATCTTTTTCCTCGCGGACCCAGTCTGGCAACCAAAGAATAATGCATTGAAAAACATATCAGGTATTATGAGGTTAAGATAAATGAAAAACAACAACAACAACAATCTAACTTCTCATTAGATTGACGCCTATTATATGAATTAAAAATTTATAAACAAAAGAATATGTTTTTTTTAATTTATTTTTTGGCAAAAACGACAAAATTTTACTCCTGTTCCTCCATGTCATGCAATCACGTTCTAGACGAGTTTTATTATCCAAAATGTAAGTCATTTTGCAAGATAATGAAAAGCGTTAGGTTTTTTTTCCCCAAAAATATCCTTGTTTTAATTATTAAAAAAATTATATATATATATAATTATAATATTCAATGGGAGTAAATATAAAATAAAAGAAATGTTAAATAATTTTATTAATATGACTAACTTGATTATAATAAAATAGTTGAAAGCATAAGGGAAAAGTATATAGGATAACAAGTAAAAGTCAATAACCCCGGACAAAGAAAAGATCTTGTGAATGAAACTTTGTAGCCGAACAGTAAAATAGGTGAAGTCCCTAACTAGCAAAGAGCCCAAAATTTAGAACAAATAAAGTATGCCACATAGACAAAACATGCGCATAACTATATGTAAGGGAACAATTGAAATTTGGAGTCACTCTTAAATGCAATTTGAGATTGCAAATTGGGAAAAGGATGCGATGCTTCTGAGGAAAAACGTTAAATCATCACAGTCAGTTTTTCACAATCAAAGACTGCAATACATTATACAAATATTAGCTAGATTAAAATGAACAACAATAATCACAACGTCATCAATACTCTAACTTGTTAAATTTATGTATACAAATAATTAAAAAACTATCATAGGTGCAATATAATCACAATAATAACCAGATTGGAAAAACTGAGAATTCTTTACAATTAATGAAATTTTGATGGACTTATTTGAGATTAAAGGGGACTTAATTGTCATTTAACCTACCATATGAACCGTGACAAGAGGACGCTACTTATTGGGAACTTGCTCTTGGATGAGCCCAGCTCTTTTCCTGGTATTGGCGGGCTCTGGTGTTCCAATCGTCGCCCCTAGTGGGATTCAAAAAGACATCAAATTCGTTTCATCCTTTAAACATGTGATGGAAGGTTTAATTTCTCACTTATATTAATGAAAAGCACTCTATAGCCAGCCGTTTGCTTTCTTGTGAGAGACCCCGCGACGAAGGGATTAATCACTGCTACCGGTGGTGAATACCTTGAGCAATTAAAAAAAAAAAGACATCAGATCAAGAACAAGAATAACAAGTTGGTCCAGTATATAATTTAAATTAAAAAAATTTCATGATAAAATACGAAAGAATATATTAAGATTCATGAAAGACATTAAGCTTCCAAATTAGATGACTTGTAGAACAAAATCCTTTTATGACACCCTCAAAAGCTAACATATACACAATCACACATTTCAAAAAAAAAAGGAAAAAAAGAAATTTCCCAAGTACGCACCCCACCAAAACCACAAATATGGATCAAATGCTAAAGTCCCATTTGATTATTAAAAGAGAATGAAATTAATTGAAAAAATTAAAATTAAAATAAAATAAATTACATTTTCTTTTTATAACAAGCATAATAAAATTTATTAATATATATTATAAATATGACAATTATTACATCCTTTTAAAAATCTCATAAATCATGATTTATAATTTCATGAACTAATTATCCATTTTCTATATGAATATAGTTTACCCATCCTTTTTTATCATTTTATTTTTATCTTTATTTTTTAATCAATTTATTTTTGATAACCAAACGCACCTGAATGTTTTGTGACTAAAATGAATAGAAATAATATATTTATATTTTAAAAAATCCCATCTTCGAATGGATACGTACTATAGCACCAAGGGCCTTTTTACCCCTTCCGGACTCGTCATCTTTTGACGACATCTTTGGAAGCAACTTCTAGAATCAAACAATATATTCTCCTACATCCATCCAAAGTCAAACAACAAACAACAGTATATATGTATGTACAAGGCTAATTGTTGGTTAATTGGAATAGTGCATGTCTTAAAATAACCACATCATGCAGAAAAACACAAAAGAGTTGGTCCATCACAGAGGGGTAAAAATGGAAAACGACTGAAACATAATTTAAGGGCTTTGGTGAAATAAGTGCTAATTATTTAGTTCAGACTCATAAGCAGGGAAATTAAATTAAATTGTAACTATATATAACTAGATGGAGTGGTGTGAAAAAACAGAAGCTAAAACTAAAAATTGATCCTGAAAACTTTCACCTGGTAAAAGCTTGTAACGATCAAGTAGTGCTCAAGATATATAAAAATACGAATATAAAAGTTGAAACAAAAAATGAACTGAGTTTTTGTAATTCGAAAAGAAAAAAAAAAAAACTGAACTCAGTAAATAGATCAATTAAACACTGACAGATAACATAGATGGCATAAATATATAATTTAACCGTGTCTTACAATAATAGAGATGTGAATCTTTGCACAATTTGAAGATCTATAAGCCTCCGATCAACCACCAGCGATTAATCAGCTTTCCTTAGTGTTCCAACACAGATCAAGCATGAGACTACATCCTTTTATGGTGTTCAGAACAACCTTAAGAAACAGATGCTTCACACGAATCAAAAACAACCATAAACTGATCTGAAAGATGATGAACTTGTGAAATCAAACATGAAAGGAACATCAACAAGACAAGAAAGGAGTCCAACTGAGAAAATGAAAACAGAGGGGCGGAGTAACTTCCCATCTTTTTCTTTTCTGTTTTTTTTTTTTTGGGAGATAAAGGCAGTGACAAATTGAAAGAGCAGTTTTTTTTTTTTTTTTTTTACTTTTCTTCTCGAAGAAATATCACAAAACCAGGAAAATAAAGCGCAGAAATGAGGAAATACAAGCAACACAAACGAGAGTGCAAAAAAAAAACGTTGAGAAATTAAGAAAGAGCCCGCAACAGCAAGGATTGATATGAAACATGAAACTAAAAAAGACGAGAGATGAAAGAGGAAATGAGAGCATCACTTATCAATAAAGGTTCGATTTCTTGAAGTTGGATGAAACCGAAAACTTGCAACGAGAAAGAAACGGGCAAGACAGCAAATGTCAGTGTTTTTTTTTTTTTTTTGGTCAAGAAAAGTCCCGTGCATTCAACTGAATAAGCGTACAGTAACAAAAGAGTTCAAAAGCACAGAAAACAAAATGGTAAGGCCATGGATAAGTAGCTGGAGACTTCATAATAATTATCTTATTTCTTGATATTATTTTATCATTTGTTCCTTTTAAGGAGATTTATTTATCCTTTTTTTTTTTTTACAATTTCCCTTGAGTATGTGGTCGTTTTGACGAGTTTGTAAAAGTTGGAAGTTTTTAAGATCTATTTTGATAGTTCTAGGTGTATTTTAATTAACATGTGATAAAATTAATTTCTGATAAATTAATTTCTCAGATTAGTTTTTAATATAATTGACTATATTTTGTAAAGATCAAAGTGTTATGATATTTTGATATATATACATATATAGAGGAAGTCTCAGAAATAAACTGGGTCAGATTTGTACTCGTAGCATTATTATTTTTACTTCATAACACAGACTCCAAAAGAGCCTAACCTCATGGCCTCTCTCTATCTTGCTCACTTTTATCTTTACACAAACCAATTTCTCATAATTAGCTCCCTAATTATCCCTTACTCAAAAGTATTCACTCTTGTTCCTCTCTAGTCTAATCTCTACCAGGCTACTAACTGAGCCTATTATTGTTGGATCTAGTTTCGTCTTGGTCGATGTGGTTTCATAATTCATTTGATGGACCCGACAACATGCAATGTGTAAAACCCTCTTGAAATTCTCTTATGTAATCATAATTAATTATACTAATCCAAAGCAATTGAGAGCCCAATCCAAAAAGGATTATTAAATTTGTAATTTATAGAATTAGGATTTTAATTTTTTACAGTCAGAATTTCTCCAAAATCATTTGACCAACTTTTAATTAGAATAAAATAATTAAAAGCATGTGATACCTTGAGAAATTAAAAAGACTCAAAATCAGTTGAAAACATTGAGTAGAATAAACAAAGAGGCGCATTGTGACATTTGCACATGCGCCGTGGTTGCCCTCCTTTGTGCCACCCACCATGATGTGTTACACGTATCAAACAGTAACCCAGGGTAATTTTTGATGTGCCACATTTCTCCATTTAACATTTGAATGAGGTGATTTAAGTGTATACGGATAGTTCTTTTTATAAATTAGCTAATGGCATGAGTTTTACTTTCAAATTAAATTTCACAAAGAAGTTATATACCCAAACACATTTTCACAACTTTTCACACTTTTCACAATTTAAGGGTTTCCAAAATCCCACACTTGTGCCAAAAGCTATTTCTGACACTCAAAACATACTCAAAGGACTTAGGACTACCTGTACAACACAACACATGAATATAAACTCAATAATTTCAAATTTTTACTCCCGAACGCCTTTAATAACATAAATAGGAGGGGGAGATTTTAATATTTCGTTTCTCAAGCAATATTCATAATTATAATTAAATCAACATTCTTACACTTGCACCAGTATCTCAACCCTATTAACACTTTAACAACTTACATACAACGTCCTAGAACCCAAAATACATATCAAAAGTATAAACAATAATGTAGTACAAGTGTATGTACAAAATGCAATCTAATTGATAATATTCAATATATTACACAAAATAAATAAAATGAGGAGGTTTCATAGTAGGAATTCCACAAATTCCAAAGCCTCCATAGTCTTTCCCTTTTTTACACCATAGCTAGAGCCTATAAAATATTGCAAGAAAGGGGTGAGTGTAGCCACTCAGTAATCAAAGTACATCTACCATACACAATTACATATCAATTGATTTAAAAACATATAAGTGAGAGTTGATTACTCAAATCATACTATTACATATGACACAAGGTATAATTTCATGACTTAACTTATTTTCACATTTTTCATTTCAAAATTACCAAGTACATTGCCACAATACACACAGTCATGTGACAATGACTTAATCCATCAATTCCATGCACGTTACCATAATATAGACAACCATATGATAATGGCACATTCACATCACAACTTGCCACAAACTTATCAACCATATGACATGTTGAATATACACATATGCATGATCAATTTCTCCTTATACGCTCCTTATATCTTCTGACTGAAACCATGGGCTATAATATCAGTTAGGGTCCTGTATGTGTGATTGGACTACCCAAGCTCACCAATTGTGAGGTGTGACTCGGCCAAAGATCACAACACTCACTTTTGAATCACAACTTCCCCTACTCTCAAATCTCTGAGGTGTCGTATACTCTAAGCTAATCTCTTCCACAAACAAGTGGAGATAGTTAGATTCTAGTCTCTTGACAAACTATGGGATAAGGCTAACCTTTATGCATCAAAAGGAAACCATAATTACCATATGAATTTTCTACTCCTCTCCCTAAGCGAACTCTCACCAAATGATCATGTAATATAATAAGCTCACTCATTTCACAACTTCATTACTCCATATCAATACATTAGGTTTTACGATATTACGTTACCCAGGTGAACATCATTATTATTTTCACAAATTCTCTCCACTTAAATTCTTAATTTCATAACACATCCTAAATTTTCATTAGTCACATGTGTAACATGTGTAACATTCATATGCTATAACAACCACACTAACTTATCAATTTGATAAACATTAGGGTTTAACACATAATAATGAACTATGCACATTTTCAAATAACATTTTGCCAACATTTCTAAATGGAGGATTCACATTTCACATATAATGCACACATCATTATTCATAAAATATAAATTTGGGAATCCATTAAGGCATTTTTTACAAACATAAATCAATTATTAAATAACTACAAACAATAAATTTCTCCTAATTACTTCTAACCTTTGAGAGATCAAAGGTTTATCTTCAATAACTTGATTCCAAACTTACTTTATAAGCTAAATATAGTACCCAAATGATTAATATACAATTATTCAAGTCTGAATTTATCAACATTATATTGTTAAATACACACTTCTAACTCTAAATTTTCCATTTTTAAAATACTCAAAGCCCTTATTTCTTACAATTAGGCTTCCCCATTCAGTATTTAACTCCCTTTAGCTCCCATTTGCTTCATTAAGCTTTCACATTATCATTAATGGCTTCCAAACCAAGTTTATCTATTATAATAAATGGCATCTTCAACCATTAATACACTCATAACCACCAAAACATGTAAATCCATTATCCTTAGATTTAAATGCCTCAAACAATCCCTGTTAACTCCATTTAAGTCAATGGGTTTAAACTCATATTCTACATGAATTGAAAATGGTCTCTTATTATCAAACCCTAATAAAAAACTACAAAAATAGGATGGGAAGGAAGAAGAATAGATTACAAAAGTTACTCTTGAGGTTTGATAGCTTCAAAATGCCTCTAACCTTTCTAAAATTAAAACCTTGACAGAGCTCTAAGTCTTTTACTTCTCCTTCTCTCGTTTTCTCTTTTATTTTACTCTGTTTTTATAGCAGTCCTTACCCCACCCCACTGGAGGTCTTTTAAAATGGGCCAACTCACCTCACGACTTTTCTCAAGGTGGCACTTGAGTTATTTTTTATCCCACCAAAAAGGTCTTTTGAAACCTTCTTAAGTTCTAACCTCCAACCTCCCTATTCCTTTCCCTCTCTCTTCTTTGTGACGACTACTAAAGTTTGGATAATTAATAAAAATATTAGTTTGTATTACAAAATAAAGTATAAAAATACAATAAATATTATAAAATATTTTTTAACTTCTCAAATAAAATATTAAGTAATACATAATATCTAAGATATCATAACATTAGCTTTTCTATTTTTTAGTTTCTATACAAACGTAACACTTTCTAATGAAATAAAAATAATTTTCTGTAATTATTCATATTGAAAATATTTATCCTAAAAGCAAATGATACTTTTCATCTCAACAAAAATTGTATGATATTAATAACTAGCAATTATACTACAATTTTCAAATAAAAATTTGGCTGTTTCTTTTGTATCATTTGGTGTGGTTTCATAATTCATTTGATGGACCTGACCACATGCAACTTAAAGAAATGGACTGTGAGTGAAGGGGTGGAAAAATATCAAGCAAGCTGTCAAGCATCATCACCAACAGTGTGAGCACCAATAATTACACTCCTAACAGGCCAAGAGCATATTGTCACGGCCTTGGAACTCCCTTCCCTTGAACCGTGCCAGCCTTAGCTTGATCCCTCTCTTGATCTTTACTAAGTCAGCCGAATCCCACAAGTAGGCAAAGAGGCTAAGAGAACTAAATGCGCAAGTAGAGAGTAGAGAGCTTGAGTGAATGAACTTCAAGAGCTTTTACACTAAGCTTGAGTGAGTTACAAATGAGGGATGAGGGGGTATTTATAGGCCTTCCCCTTTCTCTAGAAAATTCCCACCTCCTTAATGGACGGTTGGGATTGATTTGATCTAACGGTGTACATTCTGTCTCTAGATAATTCTATAGAAATATCTACAAGAAATATCTTGATAATTACAAGGAGACTACTAGAATGTACAAGAGCAAGATATCTCTAGAATGGTCTGGATGCTTCAAGTGTTTTCTACACTACTCTAGAGATATCTAGGTCTTTCGAGGACATACCGGCGTATTCCAGAAGACTCCGGGGTGTTCTTGATTGTCCTGGATCGTTCTGGAAACTTCTAGAATATCTTAACCTCATGAAAATTCTATCTTCGTCACATTCTCCCCCACCTATTCGAGTGACGTCCTCGTCACGGCATCATCTCTATAAGATCGAAGTAGTTCTTCAAATTGCCAAAGATCTCTTTGAGATTCCCATATTGCTTCACTCTCTGGCAATCCCTTCCACTTGATCAAGTATTGTATGTCTGGTGGCACACCTCTTTTCCGCACAACTCGGTGGCTAAGTATTTCTTCAAGTCCTCGATCATATGCTTTAGTGATGGTCGTTGGGGCACGTGATGATGTTCCTCGCGTCGGGTCATCCTGATCTTCATGATAGGGTTTCAACATGCTAACATGAAAGACAGGATGAATCTTTAAATTAGTAGGGAGATCCAATTTATATGAGACTTTCCCTACCTTCTTGATTACCTTATAAGGACCTTCATATTTGCGAATGAGGCCCTTGTGTACTGATCTGAAGGCTTTGAATTGTTGTGGGAGAAGTTTCACCATTACCATGTCTCCCACTTGGAATTCTATTGCACGCCTCCGTTTGTCTGTAAATTTCTTCATCTTCTTGGCAGCCTTCTCGAGGAATGATCTTATTTCATCTGCCCGTTCCTGCCAAGACTTAGCCATGTTAAAAGCTCCAAGGCTCTTACCTTTATAGGAGATTGCGAGGGCATGTGGGGTGATCGGTTGTTGTCCCATCACAATCTCAAATGGACTCTTCCCTGTCGCCTCGCTCCTTTGTAAGTTGTAAGAGAACTGAGCCACATCAAGCAACTTAGCCCAGTCCTTTTGATTGGCGCTAACAAAGTGCCTCAAATAGCACTCAAGCAAAGCATTCACCCTCTCTGTTTGCCCATCTGTTTGAGGATGAAAGCTAGTTGAGAAGTGTAGCTCTGTCCCCAATAATTTGAATAGTTCTGTCCACAGCTTTCCTGTGAACCTTGGATCTCTGTCACTGACAATAATTCTAGGAAGGCCCCAATACTTTACCACATTTTTAAAAAACATCCGAGCCGCTTCCTCAGCCGTGCAGTCTGTCGGGGTAGCTATGAAAGTTGCATATTTGGAGAATCGATCTACTACCACCATGATGGATCCAAATCCTTCTGACTTAGGTAATGTTGAGATGAAGTCTAAGGAAACACTTTCCCATGGTTGGCTCGGTGTAGGTAAGGGTTCGAGCAGTCCTCCAGGCAATTGGTTGTCTACCTTGTCTTGTTGGCATACAAGACAAGTCTTCACATAATGTTTCACATCCTCCCTCATGTGAGGCCAATAATAGGCTGCTTCTAACAAAGCCAAAGTTCGCCTCTGACTGGGGTGACCTGCCCATTTAGAGTCGTGACACTCTTTGATCAGCTCCTTCCTTAGGTTTGCCCATTTAGGGACATACATGCGCCTTCCTAGAGTGTAAAGGATGTCATCGTCCACCCAGAATCTCTTAGTCTTTCCCTCTTTTGCTAGTTCCATTAGCTGTAGGGCTATGGGATCCTGGGCCATACCTTCCTTAACCTTTTCGACCAAGTCCCCACTGACTTGGGTTAAGGTTGCCAGTTCTGCTTTTCTACTTAGAGCATCAGCAACAACATTAGCTGCTCCTGGCTTATACTCTAACACATAGTCAAACTCAGCTAAGAAGTCTTGCCATCTTGCTTGCTTTGGTGTCAACTTCTTTTGAGTCTGGAAGTAACTAGTAGCCACATTGTCCGTCTTGATGATAAACTTTGCCCCTAGCAAGTAATGCCTCCAAGTACGCAAGCAATGGATTATGGCCGTCATCTCCTTTTCTTGGACCGTGTATCGCTTCTCGGTATCATTTAGCTTGCGACTTTCAAAGGCAATAGGATGCCTCTCTTGCATTAGGACACCTCCTATAGCAAAGTTAGAGGCATCAGTATATACCTCAAAGGTTTTGGAGAAGTCAGGAAGTGTCAACACTGGTTCTTCCATGACTGCCGCCTTCAAGTCCTCAAAGGCTCGTTGGCACTCCTCCGTCCAAGTCCAATATTTGTTCTTCTTTAACAACTCTGTGAGAGGGGCGGCTCTTGCCGAGTAGCCTTTGATGAATCGTCGATAATAGTTTACTAATCCCAGGAAGGACCGCAGCTCAGCCACACATGTTGGAGGCTCCCATTCCTTTATAGCTTGTACCTTTTTCTCATCCATCTTGAGGCAGCCATGTGAGATGACATGTCCTAAGAAAGAGACTTCCTCCATAGCAAAAGAGCATTTTCCTTCTTCACATAAAGCTCATTTTCACGAAGGGTCTTGAACACAATCTGGAGGTGTTCAGCATGTTCCTCCAGTGTGTTACTATAGACAACAATGTCATCTAAGTACACCACCACGAACCGATCGAGATAAGGATAAAAGATCTTATTCATCAAAGTGCAAAATGTGGCTGGTGCATTGGTTAGTCCAAAAGGCATAACTAACCACTCGAAGGACCCATATCGTGTCACACAGGTGGTCTTGGGTTCATCTCCTTCAGCAATTCGAACTTGATGATACCCAGACCTTAGATCCAATTTGGAGAAGTACTTTGCCTTTCCCAGGCGATCAAACAAGTCAACTATCAAAGGAATAGGATATTTGTTTTTAATAGTTACCTTGTTGAGAGTCCGGTAGTCGATGCATAGGCGCAAGGACTCATCCTGCTTCTTTTGGAATAAGACCGGTGCCCCAAAAGGTGCTTTTGATGGTCGGATGAAACCTGCGTTGATCAACTCCTTTGGTTGCTTCCTCAATTCCTCCAACTCAGGTGGTGCCATACGATATGGCGCCATGGCTGGTGGCCGAGTTCCTGGTTCTAACTCGATCTCATGATCTACTTCTCTACATGGTGGAAGCTTCTTGGGCAACTCAGCAGGCATAATGTCTTGGTTCTCTACCAGAACACGGGCAATTATGGGAGGGACTTCTTCCTTGACCTTGTCCCCAAGGTCAATCTCCTTCAGTGTTGCCAAGTACGTAGCCTCTCCCTTCTTTATTCCCTTTTTGACTTGCAAGGCCGAGAGTTGGTGTCCACCGCTCACCCTTCTTGCAGTCACAAAGCAAGGGTTTTCCTTCTCGAGTATACAAAGTAAATTATAATAGGGCATGGGGTAAGCGTTTACCTGTCTGAAGAACTTAAGTCCCAGCACGACCTTGAAGTCATCCATAGGAGCTACGGAGAAGTCTGTCTTACCACTCCAGCTCCCCAAACATAGTTCAACTCCTTGTGCTATGCCACATAGTTGCTTAGGAGGTGAGTTAACTGCCTTCAAACTTCCTCCCTCCTGCACCACCTTGAGGCCTATTCTCTTGGCTTCTTCTGGAGTGATAAAATTATGGGTAGCTCCAGTGTCACACATTATGGTGACAGGTGATCCATTCAACTTCCCGTCTACGTACATCAAGCCCTCACCTTTAGGATTCTTTGGCAAGGGTTTGACCTTTAAAGCATTGAGGAGTCGTAGAGATCCCATCTCCGCTTCAGGCTCTTCTTCTTCAGCCTTCTCCATTATGGCTGCCAACGTACCTAGCTTCGGACATTCTCTCATTCGATGAGGGCCTTTGCACACAAAGCATCCCGTCTGTTCCTTGAAGGTCTTCTTCTGTCCTTTAGGTTGTTTCTTCTATAGGAACCTGCTATCACCCCCTTTAGATATCCCCCTACCCTTGTCTCCCCCACCTTTTCCAAAATTAGGTTTGGAAGACTTGGGTTTAGAGGGTTCACCTTTTTCCTTATGGTACTCTGTGAGACTTTCGGCTACTGTAATTGCCTCATTAACGGTCTTCATGTCACGCCTCTGTAGCTCGTGCTTGTTCCAGTTCTGGAGACCATCAATGAAATAGAAGAGAGCTTCTTCACTACTCAGATTAGGAATCTGAAGTGTTAAAGAAGTGAAGTCTCGTACGTAGTCAGAGATAGTGGTCTTATGTTTGAGATCCCTCAATTTCTTCCGTGCCTCGTAGACCACATTCTCTAGATAGAATTGCCTCTTCAACTCTTTCTTAAAGTCCTCCCAAGTATTGATTGTGCAAAGCCCTTTGTCCATGTCTGCATGTTTCCTTTACCACCATAGCATGGCATTGTCTGTAAGGAAATAGGCTGCGGTACGTACCTTAGTTTGATCATCAATCATCCCTAAGGTGTCAGCATAACGTTCCATTTGCCATAAGAAGTTCTCAACTTCCTTGGCATCTTGTACCCCCTTGAATTCCTTGGGTTTGGGAAGATCCAACTTGACTTCCCTTACTCCACTATTTCCATCCAATAGTGGGCTTCTTCCTCTTTCTTCTAAGGAAGTCTTAAGAGTGTCGAGCTGTTGTTGCATCATGGTGATGGCATCCATCACCTTTGTTTCTAAGGTCCTCACGGTATCCTCCCGTTGATCATCAGAGTTTTGCAAGGTATCCACACTACTCTTTACCTCATCAAGTTCTTTGAGAGTGTGGTTTTCCAACGTACGTATATCATCCTCAACTTTCGCTACTCTACCCACCATTTCCTCCATTGCTTTATCTAGAGCATCAATTTTTATAGAGAGTATAGTAAGGTCTTCTGAACGTACCTTACTGGAGCCTCGTGTCCTCTTGCCACCTTGGTGTGGAGGTTGGGATTCCCTTCCCCTCTCCTCGTCGTGAGCAAGAGTCTCCTCAGTCACACCAGACATTCTTGCCTACCAGTAGCACTATCGAAACCACGGCTCCCTCGAACCTTGGCTCTGATACCACGTTGTCACGGCCTTGGAACTCCCTTCCCTTGAACCGTGCCGGCCTTAGCTTGATCCCTCTCTTGATCTTTACTAAGTCAGCCGAATCCCACGAGTAGGCAAAGAGGCTAAGAGAACTAAATGCGCAAGTAGAGAGTAGAGAGCTTGAGTGAATGAACTTCAAGAGCTTTTACACTAAGCTTGAGTGAGTTACAAATGAGGGATGAGGGGGTATTTATAGGCCTTCCCCTTTCTCTAGAAAATTCCCACCTCCTTAATGGACGGTTGGGATTGATTTGATCTAACGGTGTACATTCTATCTCTAGATAATTCTATAGAAATATCTACAAGAAATATCTTGATAATTACAAGGAGACTACTAGAATGTACAAGAGCAAGATATCTCTAGAATGGTCTGGATGCTTCAAGTGTTTTCTACACTACTCTAGAGATATCTAGGTCTTTCGAGGACATACCGGCGTATTCCAGAAGACTCCGGGGTGTTCTTGATTGTTCTGGATCGTTCCGAAAACTTCTAGAATATCTTAACCTCATGAAAATTCTATCTTCGTCACAATATGCCCTACTCCGTCTCCCTCTCGCTTAGTCTTTCTTTACCTGTTCCTTTCCCTCCCTCTTCTTCGTCAGTCACTTCCTTCCCTCCCTCCCTCCCTGCCTCTCTCTCTTCTTCGTGACTACTACTGAAATTTAGGTAGTTAATAAAAAGATTGATTTGTATTACAAAATACAGTGTAAAAATACAATAAATATTATACAATATTTTTAAAATTCTCAAATAAAATATTAAGCAATACTTAATATCTAAAATATCATAACATTAGGTTTTTTATTTTTTAATTTCTACCCTTTCATATATAAACGTAACACTTTCTAATAAAATAAAAATAATTTTTTGTAATTATTCATATTGAAAATATTTATCCTAAAAACCTATGATACTTTTCATCTTAACAAAAATTGTATGATATTAATAACTAGCATTTATACGATAATTTTTCAATATAAATTTGGCTATTTCTTTTGTATCATTTGGTGTTGTTCCATAATTCATTTGATTATAAATTTGTTATTTAGATTTGAGGAGTAAAATTAGAGATGTTACAATAATTTAGTGTCCATTCATAATATCCCAATTAATAACTTTAACGATCCGCAGTGATTTAGTATCACTCATGGCATAACCTAAAATATGCTAGCAATTTTATTATTTTTACCTATGATGACTTTAGAGTCAAGAATAAGGATCGGGCTTGACGGGCCGCCCGTTTAAACCCGTTTTAATAAGGATTCGAGCCTAAAAATTTAGTATTTTTTGGGGTAACTAGGCTTCAAAGCCCAGCCCTTTTAAGCCCTAGAAAAACGGGCTTGGGCCTGGGCGACCCGTGAGCTTGTTTTACTATTCACAAAGTATTGTTTTCACCTCTTTTCAGATAATGTGTAAACATTAATTTGTATCCACAATTGGTTGAATAGTTTTGTGCCATTTATGATGATTTTTATATTTTATCTTGTGATATATGTAAAGATATATATTTGATAATAAAATAATTTAATTAATAATTAGTGTAGGTGATGATGAAGAAGTTGCAGAAATAATTAATATTGAGCCTCCACCTCCATCTTTCACAAGTAGACTTACATCTGAGGGTTTTAATATTTTATTTATGGATGATAACGAGGGAGATCTTGATTAGAATTGATGATGATGTTGTCTTCATCTTATTTAGACTTTTAAATTTTTTATTCATTTTTTAAATTATGTGAGACTTTGGTTTGATATATGTTAAATTTTAAAATATTCTAAATAAATTTTAATATTAATTTTATTTTATTTTATTTTATTCTTATCCGGACTTACGAGCCGGGCTTCAATTTTATGGTAAAATAGAGTAACTTAGGATGGGCTAGGCCGCCCGTTTACCAACTCTAGATGACTCAGTATCACTTAGAACATCTCATTTGTTGATTTTAGAAATTCATGGTGACTTACTTGATTAATCCAAACATCTAATATTATATTAAACATTAACATTTCAATTTCAATTGACTAGAAACTTCAATTAATTATTTAATCTTTAATGAAGTTAATGATGTTGAAATAAAAATTGTATGATTTAAATTTTGCTCAGACTCAATTGAAGAAAGAAAAGATAATATATATTTAATTTTTTAAAAAATTAAATAAAACTTGGCTTGACAGAAACAAAATTATACATCTAACAAAAAAAATGGCTAAAGAGTGAGATAATGAGATAGATATTTATTTTTTTAAATTAAATAAAATTTGACTTAATAGAAGCCAAGTTCTATACACGTTTCTGACAAAAAAAAATTTGAAACTCACTGTCAATCAAACTGAATTTTAATGTATAATATCTAGGTAAACATTATTGAAAGTGTAATATTATGATAAATAATTCTATTTTTTATAGCATGAAGGTCAGTTTACCTATAAAGTATGAAAATCGCATAAATAGTATAATGGTTCATTATAAACTTGATTTCCGTCTGTTGAAGCAGAACACAATATTGTTTTCTTCGTGATGAAATAAAGGGCAACCCAATCATGCACATGTATATCCAATCCCACATAGAAAGTAGTATAATGGTTCATGCTTTCAAGATACACACAATAAATCAGTATCAAAACCCAATAATCAAAGCAACTAGTTTAAAGCAAACAACAACAATGCTGCAGATCTTGTGATAAATCTGAGTAAACGAAACCATTTTTCCTTGCTTGGCTTCAGCCTTATAAATGAGGGCATCCAAACTCAAACTTCAAATCTCTAGACTCCGGGAAGATCAGTCCTCCAGTTCCAATTCTAAAGGGAAAAAAAAATAATAATATAAGAGTTTGTTATATATGACACACAGGAAAAATCCTTCAAGTTATATATAAAACTTTTAACAGAATCAAAATATTCAGTAAAAAATATAAAATCAAAATAGATACAAACTTTTAATGGAATCCCCCATACTTCATATCATTTTAGCTATATATGAAACTTCTAATCCAATCAAAAAAGATATAATTATGCAATATATGGTAAATCTCTAAAATTCTCCCTATAAAATTTCTCTAGATGCAACGGTTCAAATGGCAAGTTGAAGCTCTCCCTTCATCTTATATTTTCATCTTCAAAGATATAATCTTTTAATGGCTTTTTTATAATCAAAATATATTTTTGAATAAAAATTATATTCCTTCTAACAAGCTACTACTAGTTGATGTAGCAGCGAGTTTAAAAACAAAATCTTGTACAACTTATTAATATTGATAAAATAAAGGAAATTTTATAATACCAACAAAGATAATAGAAAGTCACCTGAATCACTGTCTCGTCCTCCCAACAGCCTCCACCTCATATGTAGTTAATTGAGTCAAGATATCAAGGTCCTCATCAATTGCGAAAAAGATGTGACTGAATTTATCAGGCGGTTCTTGTTGTCCCCACTCACTCCAATTGAGTGCACCCCACCATTCAGATTCTCCCACGATATGTTTCAACTTTTGGCTAAACAATTCCTTAGAGGAAAGGCTTTTGAGTTTTGGACAGTAATAAAATCCTATCCTCTCTAAGTTTCTCCCAAAACTCACCCCACTTGAAATGCTAACTAGTTCAGGTACAAAGAGAAGTGATAACTTTCTCAATCTTGGCAGGAAGATAGATGTTGTTGTCTCCCCTGAGGATTGGCAAGTGATGATGCTCCTTACTTTGGGACAATCTTCAACTATAAGCTCCTCCAAGTGAGAAAAATTATAAAGCACGTCTTTGGTGAAGATGGTCGTTAACTCAGTACAAGTGTGCAATGCTAAGAACTTTAGCTTACAAAAAGTGCAATTGCCAAGAGTTTCCCTATTAATGATGCTTGTTAGACTTTTCATGTAGAATATAGTCAAGAATTGCAGCTCACCAAAGGAGGACTCTAAGTCTTCATCTCCATCTACAATGCTCTGCAATTTATTACACTCTGCCAAAATGCATAATCGTAGCTGGTTCAGATTGCTCCACCTGAATTGGGATAGATTCTTGATGGTCATGTGGCGGTCCAAAAAAAATGCCCATGCTTTAGAAAGAATGAGCATTACTTCATTAGGAAAATCCTCACCATTCACAAATCTTAAGCTGCCATTACTTGCTACAAACTTTTCTTCAACAGCAGGTAATACCCGTGATATTATTCTCGGCATATGATGGCCCACAATGAATCTAAAATTAGAAGAAAGCTTTTGTAAGACAGGCTCAAGATATTTAACTCCCACTACTCTTGGGATATACATGTCCAATTTTCTCAACTCTCTTAATGTATTAATTTCTGTAAGGACACGTTGAACATTCTTGAGCCACCACTCATTATCTGAGTTAACATCAATGCACAATTCCACTAAATTTTTTAGTCCCAATAGAGCATCAGAAGGTATCATTGCAATGTTGGGGGATGGCATGGATTGATTCTCACGACCACTACCATGAGGAAATCCAAGACGAGAGAGAGATAATGTATTTAACTTGGTCAACTTTTCGATGTCATCTGGCAAAAGTGTAATTTGAGTGCCAAGATCAAGCTCGATGAGATTTGTTGCAAAGTTGGAGGATGGCATGGATTGATTCTCATGACCACTACCATGAATAAATCCAAGAAAAGAGAGAGATAATGTATTTAACTTGATCAACTTTCGAATGGCATCTGGCAAATGTGTAATTTGAGTGCCATGAAGGTCAAGCTCGATCAGATTTGTAAGTTGACCAATACTTGGAGAAAGTTCTCGGAAAAGCTCACAATCTCTCAAATAAAAGTGTTCAAGTTCTTGTAAATTATAAAATGATCCTGGAAGATCATGTATGCTAGTAAGGGACAAGTCGAGAGTTTGGAGTTGAGGCATGCGGTCAAAAAATTTGAGTGGTATTTTCATCAAATTGAGGTTGTTTCCCAACGATAATCTTCTCAAGCCAGGACAATTTAGAGAATGTGGAAGATCCATAATTGAAGTCCCATCAAGATCAAGCTGCTTAATATGATGAAATTGATTAATTTCTGGGAGCAGTTGATTGAATTGCTTACACCCTGTCAAAGACAATGTTTGAAGTTGATCCAACTCAAGAAAAAAACCAGGTAAGCTTTGTATGCCACTGTAGGATAAGTTTAGGCTTCTAATAGGAAAAGTTTTTAGAAACTGTGAGGCGGCTTTTTGTGAATTCCAAATTTTTTGGGGCTCTGTCAATCCCGATGGTTCTCTTGTCAAGTTATCATGTGATTCTTTCTCTGACATCGCATCTAAAATAATTTTCAATTCTTCTGGCAATAGGATATATTGTCCGAAAATATCTTCAATTTCTTGTAAAATCGCAGTCTCCACAAGCTCCCTCAAGGTATGCTCTGCCTCTTTTTCATTGTCAATTAATTGTTCAAAGAACCAGCGGCCAAACAATTCACCTTTACTCATCTTAGCTTTTAATTTGAAGGCATTTAAACATTGGTTAAGGCGAGGCTTTTCTCTTTCATCCTCCCATATGATGTTGATGAATGCATTTACTAATACTTCACTCACATGTTTAAATGCAATCAGTTTGTATGATGGGCTACGATACCGTAACTTTTGCAGAGTTTGCTCCCAGATTTGAACATCTTCCACATGTTTCAGCGACTTTGCCGCGAAGACAATGGCAAGAAGATGGCCACCACACTCCTCAACGATCTGTACTGCTACTCTCTGGATGGCACTTGATGAGTATACAAGCTCTTTGCCAACATTCTTGCAGAAGACTTCCCAAGGCAAAACATGATCCTCTATCCTGATTATAGCATCCATCTTGTAAGCCAATTTATCATTTTGGAGTGTGGATGATCCTGTTGTTATAATTACAACAGCATCTTTAGAATATCTTATATCCGAAGGAATATCCACCTTTTGGAAATCTACTCTTTCGTCACCATCCCCGTCCACTAGAAGCATAAACTTTCTGTGACTTTTATCTTTCCCTGGAAGCTTTAGAACTTCAAAATCCCAACCATCTCTTCGACGCTGTACAAGAGCAGTCGCATCCGTCCACTTTGGATATTCAAAATATCGAAACTTTTCATTGATCCAATCGAGATTAATGATTTGGAGAATCTCAAATGTCTCCCCAAGTTGGAAATTTGCTTTGATGTCTTCCACAACAGTTCGTTTTTCTAAATCATTTCTCGTTAGGAACCACACAACAGGCATTCTCCACTGAAAGTGGTCACAAGAATCTAGTAAAGATTGAACCAGTTGGTCAACAGCAAGACGATAAGATAAGTCAAGGATGGGTGGTGGCACATGTTCGGAGATTATGCTACCCCCATTCATTATTTGTTCTGTTATGTCCTCTGGTATAATCCCTTTCACATGTCTCAGTGGCCTTTCAGACAGACAATGACGGAGCCTTTCTAGGTTACCCTGTTGGGCTCTTGAGTTTGAAACTCGTTGGATCCAACGCCACATATAATGTTCATAGCCAAGCTTCATGGGGCAACTCAAGATTAAGAGAACTAAATCCCTCATCCGCACCAGGCTTGGCAGATCCTGCACACGATTTCCAAGCACAAGCTTTCAAGCATTAATGAAAGATACTTTTTAGAAGATATCTTTTTTTTTTTTTTTTTTGCCAGAATTGTAGAAGATATCAATAACGAAAACTTTTAACTACTGTTGAGATTGACACCTATTATTACATAAATGAAAAAAATCCCATCGCCTTACAACGTATATAAGCTTGATCATGTCTGTCATAGTCCTCTTTTAAAGAAAATACACATTTTGTTCAAAGTTTAATTAACTTTCTAGTTAGGACAAAAATTAAGTAATTCTTTCACTATCAAATCAAAATAAGTTAATTTTATTTTTTAAAAATAAAGATGTTAATCATAAGAGCTACTTATAGGGAACATCCCAAATAAAAATATATAAAATTTAATTTGACTGAAAAAAAATTTTAAATAAAAACTCATCTTAACTCATAGTTTGAAGGTCATAAGCGTAGTGTGAGGTGAATTTTTATCCCAAGAATAATATCCGTGGAGATGATGTTGATAAATACATTCACTATTATTGCTTGGGACTTATTTATATAATATTTTCCAAAAATATTTTTTTAAAAATTTTATTCTTTAACTTAAGAAAATATTTGTACAAATGATAAGGTAATTCAAAGTTTTCTTTTCGTTTAATTCATAAGAGTATAATTAGAGTTGTTATGTTTTATAAGAAATAAAGCAATATGTAATAACGTTTTCAAAAAATATGTGAAAAATGTCTCAAATATTATGTAAATAAGAGGGGAGACATCACTCACATGTTCAAGTTCAATCCCTTCGCAGGATGGGATCCAATTATGTAGCTTTCGCAATGCTTGGTTCCAGATTTGAACGTCTTCCACATCTTTCAACAACTCTGCTACATAGACAATGTCATGAAGATGGCCACCACACTCCTCAACGATCTGCGCTGCAACCCTCTGGATGTCACCTGATGAGTATACAAGCTCTCTGCCTACATTCTTGCAAAAGACTTACCCAAGGCAGAACATGATCCTCTGTCTTGATTCTAACACCCACCTCGTAAGCCAATTCAGCATTTTGGAGTATGGATGATCCTGTTGTTATGATTATAAAAGCATTTGTAGAATCTCTTATATCCGGAGGAATATGCACCCTTTGGAGGTCTACTCTTTTGTCACCATCCCCATCTACTAGAAGAATCAAATTTCGGTGTCTTTTATATTGCCCTGGAAGCTCTAAAACTTCAAACTCGTAATATTCTCTCCAACGCCTTGCACGATCAGTCTCCGTCGTCCACATTGAAACATCAAAAAAAAGAAACTCTTCATCAAGCCGATCGAGATAAATGGTTTGGAGAGTCTCAAATGTCTTCCCAATTTGGAAATTTGCTTTGATGTCTTCCACAACAGTTTGTTTTTCTAAATCATTTCTCGTTGAGAACCACACAACAGGCGTACTATAAAATCGGTGATACAAAACTGATAAAAATTGAACCAGTTGGGCAACAGCAAGACGATAAGATAAGCCAAGGATGGGTGATGGCGCATGTTTGAAGATGATGCTACCCCCATTGATTATTTGTTCTATTATGTCCTCTGGGATAATCCCTTTCACATGTCTCAGTGGACTTTCAGACTGACAATGACGAAGCCTTTCCTGTGAACCCTGTTGGGCTCTTGAGTCTGAAACTCCATTGATCCATTCCACCATAAGATTTTCATGGCCAAGCTTCATGTTGTAACTCAAGATGAGGTGAACTAAATCCCTTATCCTCACCAGACTTGGCAGATCTTGCACACGATTTCCGGGCACAAACTTTCAAACATTAAAAAAAAGATACTTTTAGCAAGGTATCAATAACGAAAACTTTTAACTACTACAGAGATTGACACCTATCATTTTAAAAAAAATTATCCCGTCACCATAGATGACAACCACAACAAGAAAATATTAGATATATAAACAAAACAACAACGAGAATCTAACCTCTTATTAGATTGACGCCTAATATAAGAGTGAAAATTATATCAGAAAATACAAAAGAATTCAGTTAAAAATCAAGTAGATAAAGGTTTCAAATTAATTAGAGGACTTCTAGGATAGAAACCTTTTACGACAACCCGAAAATCTAATACACACACAATCTCAAGTTTATTCTCCCCACAACCACAATAATTGATTCACATATGTCGTTTTATCTTTAATAATATGGCTCTCCAATTCTACATTTCAGCCTAGGACCCGTTTGTTTTAACTTAATTTTATAAAAAAAATCACTTAATATTTAAAAAAAAGTTTCATTTTGTAAGGTATATTTTTATGTTTATTTAAACATTTGAAAACAATCAGAATCAACAAAAAGCAAATTTTTTTTTTAGGATTAAAGGGCAAAAATACTCTAAAACTTTTTTCCAAAGACGCCTGGCACCATAAACTTTTTATGGAGCATTTTTTGTCCTAAAATTTTTAAAAAGAAAGCATTTTGCCCCATCATCAAAAATTAGAAATATTGACCATTAACTTAAGTTTGACTAAAGGTTAAATGACATATTTGTCATGGAACTTCTTTTCCAAGGGCACTGAATACCCTAAACTTTTGTTTGGAGCTTATTTTCCCTGAACTTTTAAAAATAAAACAATTTTGCCCTCCCTTCTTCTTCATCGTCCTCTTCTTCCTCCTCCTCCTCCTCTTCCAACAACAAGCTTATGCTCTACCATGGATTGGAGTTCAATTGCAAAGTTAGGAAAAATGATGTTTGAGATTTGTGAACCTCCTCCTCCTCTTGTTGTTCATGGAGTTATTCTTGCTGTTGTTGATGTTAATGGAGGTGTTCTTGCTATTTAGGTGGACTCTTCTAATTTTTTTTAAAAGTCAAAGTAACAGTATATATTAACGGCAGGGCAAAATTGCTTTATTTTTGAAACTTCTAGAGAAAATAAGCTCCGAACAAAAGTTTAAAATATTCAGTGCCTCTGAAAAAAAGTTACAAGGCAAATATATCATTTAACCCTTAGTCAAACTTCAGTTAACAGTCAATGTTTGTAATTTTTAATAGTGGAGCAAAAATGCTCAAAAAAGAGTTTAAAATGCCATGCGCTCTGCAAAAAAAGTTTCAAAACATTTTTGCCCTTTAACCCATTATTGTAAGAAACTGCTTTGAGTTGCTTATGAAAATAATCTAATGAGTTAGATTAAAAAAGAGTTTTAAAGAGACAGAATATGCAAAGATTTCATACAACTTTAAAATAATAGAATAATAAATTGTTTTTATAAAACAAAAATAAAGGAAAACATCAATTTAAAAATAACTAACCAATAATCACTTTTTTATTATTGTAACTAAGCACAAAATAATTTTTTTTTTTTATAAAATCTCCTTAAAATAAATACTTTTTTTATAAAATCTTTAAATTATTTAAAAATAACTTATGTTTTAATCTCAAACAAATAAGTTCTTACTTTCATATATATATATATACACACACACACACATACATACACACATTCAAGAATCTAGAGAGGTGGAACATGTCTGTCATAGTCCTTTTTTAAAGAAAATACACATTGTGTTCAAAGTTTAATTAAGTAACTTTCTGGTTAGGAGATAAATTAAGTAATTCTTTCAATATCAAATCAAAATAAGCTAATTTTATTTTTTAAAAATAAAGATGTTAATCACAAGATCTGCTTATAAGGCAAATTCTAAATAAAAAAACATAAAATTTAACTTGATTGAAAAAGAATCTTAATTAAGAACTCATCTTAGCTCATAGTTTGAAGATTATAAGCATAGTGTGAAGTGAATTTTTTTTTTTCCAAGAATAATATCCGCGGAGATGATGTTGATAAATACATCTACTATTATTGCTTTGGTTTTATTTATATAATATTTTACAAATATAAAAATAGTCTTAATTATAAGGTGTCAAATTAAAAAATTAAATATTTTAAAATTTTATTCTTTAACTTAAGAAAAAATTTGTACAAATGACAAGGTAATTCATTGTTTTCTTTTAATTCATAAGAGTATAATTAAAGGTGTTATGTTCTTTCATAAATAAAACAATGTGATAACTTTTTTAAAAAATATGTGAAAAATGCCCCAGATATTATATAAATTTGATGGGAGGCATCACTCACACGTTTAAATTCAGTCCGGCTGTAGGATGGTAGGATCGAATTCCGTAACTTTTGCAACGTCTGGTTCCAGATTTGAACATCTTCCACATCTTTCAACAACTCTGCTACATAGACAATGTCATGAAGATGGCCACCACACTCCTCAACGATCTGCACTGCAACCCTCTGGATGGCACCTGATGAGTATACAAGCTCTCTGCCTACATTCTTGCAGAAGACTTCCCAAGGCAGAACATGATCCTCTGTCCTGATTCTTATAAGATCCGCCTTGTAATTCAATTCATCATTTTGGAGTGCCGATGATCCTGTTGTTATAATTACAGCAGCATTTTTAAAATATCTTCTATTTAAAAGAGTATTAAGAACCTTTCGAAGGTCTACTCTTTTGTCACCATCTCCGTCCACTAGAAGCACCAACTTTCTGCTTCTTCTACTAGTAGTCGATAGATACCCCCTCATTGAAGCATCATCAATTTTATCCATCTGACTAAGATGAACAATTTGGTGGCTCTCAAATGTCGCACCGCTCCGTAAATTTGCTTTGATGCCTTCCACGACAGCTTGTTTTTCTGCATCGTTTCTCGTTGACAAGCATACAACATGAGCTCCCATCCAATAAAATGAGTTACCACGGCTTTCTGGAGAAAAAATCTGAGCCAGTTGGTGAACAGCAAGACGAGTAGCTAAGTCAAGAATGGGTTGAGGCACATGATTGGGTGGTGGGTCTTTGCTGGTAGCACTAGCAAGCTCCTTTGAGTTGCTTTTGTTGAAGATGATGCTACCCCCATTTTTAATCTGTTCTGTTATGTCCTCTGGTATTATCCCTTTCACATCTTTCAGTGGACTTTCAGACACAAGACGTTGGAGCGCTTCCTGCGAACAATATTGGGCTCTTAACAATGAAACTTCGATCATCCATTCCTTTAGAAACTTTTCATCATCATAGTAAGGCTTCTTGGGGTAGCTCAAGATGAGGCATAAAAAATCCCTTATCCTCCTCAGACATAGCAGATCCTGCACAGGAAGCTGTTAAACAAGAAAGTATCACATATCAACAGCAACAACACCTTTGACCCCCTCAACCTCAAAATCCAACAGACACAGTTACAAACAAAATCTAATAATCTAACTTCTTATTAGATGGACACCTCAAATATAAATTTAGACATTCCAAAATTTGTAGTATCATAATGTTGTTGAAAATGAAGAAACAGTGCCGTTCTTAGAAGTTCGCATATCGTATTAGATTGGTGAAGTCGTGAAGATATTTATTTATTTCAATTCTCATTGGATAAATTAATTCTATATATGGCTTTAAAGAAATGGGACCGAAAATATCCTCATCAAACTTACAGTTTCTCCCATTGCAGGAATGGGATCCTCGGCCGACTCAGACATCTTTTTCGTCGCTGGCCCAATCTAGCAACCAAAGAATAATGCATTGAAAAAGACATCAGGTATTTTGACATTAAGATAAATGAACAACAACAATAATCTCACTTCTTATTAGATTGACGCCTATCATATGAATTCAAAACTAAAAATTATATTAACAATAAGTTTTTTTTTTTTTTTGGCACAGACGACATGCGTGCACTCCTTCGGGTCCTCCATGTAATTCACCTTCTCGAAGAGTTTTGTTATCCAAAATGAAAGCAATTTTGCACGAAAATGAAACACATTAATTATTTTTTCAAAAATGTCCTTGTTTTATTTATTAGAAAAATAATATATTTTTGACAAAATTATAATATTCAATAGAGGTAAATATGGAAATAAAAGAAATTTTAAATAATTTTATTAATGTAAATGACTTATTATAATAAAATAGTTAAAAGCCATCTATATTAAAACTAAGAGAAAGTATATATGATAACAGATAGAAGTCAACCACCGAACAAAGAAAAGAACTTGTGAATTATTACCCCAAAATAAAAAAAAAAAAAACTTGTGAATGAAAAAACATTAAACACAATCAGTTTTTCGCAATCAAAGGATGCAACACATTATACAAATATTAGCTAGATTAAAACGAACAACAATAATCACAACAGCATCAATACTCTAACTACAAATAATAAAAAAAAAAAACCATCGTAGGTGTAATATAATCACGACCTATTGGAAAAACTGAGACTTCTTCATATTTAATGAAATTTTAATGGACTTATTTAAGATTAAAGGGGAGTTACTTTTTTTTTTTTTTTTGGGTAGACAAGGGGACTTAATTGTCACTTAACCTACCATATGAACTGTAAGAAGAGGCCGCGGCTTATCGAGAACTTGCTCTTGGATAAGCACACCTCTTTTCGTGGTCTCAGAACAGACCTCCCGGAGACTATCTGCCGCCCGTGGGGGAATTTTTTTTTTTTTTTTGCCAAAGCCCGTAGGGGAATTTTAAAAAAACAGCAGATCAAGACAAGAAGAAGAAGCTGGCCCAGTATATAATTTAAATAAAAAAAAATTCCATGATAAAATACAAAAGAAAAGATTAATGAAAGAAACTAAGCTTCCAAATTAGATGACTTGTAGAACAAAATCCTTTTATGACACCCTCAAAAGCTAGCATATACACAATCACACATAAAACAAAAAAAAAAAAAGTAAAAGAAGAAAATTCCCCACGTACGTACCCCACCAAAACCACAAATATGGATTGGATATTGAAGTATTGTTTGGTTATAAAAAAAATGAAATGAATTGAAAAAAATTAAAATAAAAATAAATTAAATTATATTTTTTTTATGGTAAGTAAGATAAAACTTATTAATATATATTATAAATATGACAATTATCACATCCTTCAAAATGAACAACAATAATCACAAAGGCATCAATACTCTAACTGCTCGTCAGATTTATGTATACAAATTTAAAAAAAAAAAAAAACCATCGTAGGTGTAACATAATCACAATAATAACTAGATTGAAAAATGGGATAATTATTTTCTAGTACATGAGAACTCGTCTGTCAATGAGGTACCCTTCTAGAAAATATTTGTGTAGATCAACTTGTAATTTATTATAGAAAAATTAATATTTTATGCCTTCAAAAAACAACAAAATGGGTCGTTGAACATGCTGTGTAAATTAATGACTTCAAACTTTGGTACACAAAAAAAGTAATAATACGAAATGGGGGCAAGTATCATTATTGATGAGACGTGGAAGAAGAATGTGATAAAAATTAAAAAAAATTTGAGATAGAATTATTTTTTTAGAAATGATCCTGATGAAATACTATCAATATTATTAGTACTAATGCATCTCAAGTTGAAGCAGAAGCCCATCTTAAGAAATTATCTTTGGATGACTCGAATGGGCTAATCCAAACCACAAAGTGAAAACATTTTATTGGAGTAAACTTTAAACAGTCATGTCAGTCATGTTAGTAAGGAGGCAGGTAATTATGCAAGGGCACATGGTGACTTTGGTTTTAAGGAGATAAACAACGAAGGACAATCTATTCTTAATTTTTATTTAATGTATAATTTTAAGATTAACACTTGTCAACACTTATTTATTAGAAAAAGAATATATTTAAACATGAATCAAAACCACAAATATGGATCGGATACTAAATGTTTTGCGACCAAAATGAACAACAATAATCTATTATATATTTTTTTTAAAAATCCCATCTTCGAATAGATACTCACAGAGTCACCAAAAATAGCCGCTTTGCGTTTTCCGGACTCGAATGAACTCTTCTGTTCGGATCCATAACCTTTTAGATCGCCAATCTGCTGTTTGGACTCATCATCTGGGTTTGACGACATCTTGGGGAGCAACTCCTAAATCAAAAATCAAACAATATATAAGCATTCACATTATCTGAGATATTTTGACGTTAACAAATATTAAAATAACAGTTTATATATTTATATAATGCCAATTATTGGTTAATTGGAATAGTGTATGTCTTATCCTCATCATCATGCAGAATAACTCGAAAGAATTGGTTATTGGTCCATCACAGTCCACAGAGGGTGGGGGGGAATGAAAAACGACTGAAAGATAATTTAAGTGCTTTGGTGAAATAAGTGCTAATTATTTAGTTCAGACTCATAAGCAGGGAAATTAAATTGTAACTATATATAAATAGAGGGGAGTGGTACGAACAGAAGCTAAAACTAAACATTGATCCTGAAACTTTCACCTGGTAAAAGCTTGGAACGATCAAGTAGTAGTACTAAATATATATAAAAATACAAACATAAAAGTTGAAACAAAAACTGAACTGAGTAAATAGATCAATTAAACACTGACAGATAACATACATGGCGTAATTATATATTTTAACCGTACCTTACAATAATCGAGATGTGAATCTTTGAACAATTTGAAGATCTACCACCAGCGATTAATAAGCTTTCCTCAGTGTTCCAACACAGATCAGGCATGAGACTATATCCTTTTATGGTGTTCAGGACAACTTTAAGAAACAGATGCTTCACACAAATCTCAGACAACTATGAACTGATCTGAAAGATGATGAACTTGCGAAATCAATCATGAAAAAAACATCAACAAGGCAAGAAACGAGCCCAACTCTGACAAAATGAAAGCAGAGGGCCGGAGTAATTATCTTTCTTTCTTTCTTTGTTTTTTTTTTTTTAATTTTCTTCTCGAAGAAATATCACAAAGCCAGCAAAATAAATTGCAGAGAGGAAATACAAGCAACACAAAGGAAAGTACAAAAAAGAAATTGAGAAATTAAATGTATGTTTAAATTAAAAAATTTACAACTGAGGTTAAGATTCAACTGAGGTTAGCAAACTGAGGTTACAAAAAAAATCAATGAATGTAACGTGATTTATGTTTGGATATCTTTTTTTCAAAAGTCAGTTATACAAATTGAAATTTGTTTAAATGATTTAAGGTAAAAGTCAGTTGAGATGTTTAATGATAAAAAAAAAACCTAAATTTTCTTATTTATTTTTTGTTACTAATTAAAAAGTAAAAAAATATTAAACTTAAAATTATAATTAATAACTAAAAAATCTTAATTTTTTAAAAAATATATAATAAAAAATCAATTCTAATTATATAATATTATCTAATAAAAAATCAAAATATTTAATTATGAAAAACTAAAAAATTTTGTTGAAGATGGAGATAATGAAGAGAGAGACCGTGACTTCGTGAGAGAGAGACCGAGAGTGCAATGGAGATAATGAAGAGAGAGAAGCAACGCAAAGGGGAAGGGACGACAGCAACGCACATCGTGGAAGATGAGAAAGCTAGGTAGAAGAAGAAGGGAAGGTCAAGGGGTGAGGGTGACTGCCACTGGTGAGCCATGAGTTTATGATCCTAAGCGAGAGTGAGAGAAAGTACTTGAACTCAAAGAAGAAGAAGAAGGTCGAGGTCGAGGGGTGAGGTCGTGAGGGTGACTGGTTTGGTGAGCCTGAATCATGTTGTGAGCAACAACCATGACTCCATGAGAGAGAAATTGAAAGTGCAAAGATCGGGCAAAGATTGAGAAGAGCAGGGAAGATTGGAGAACACATGGAGTGGCAAAACAGAGCATAACAAGGAAGAGCATGCGCAACTTCAAACAGAGTCCTGAACATGCACAACTACATGGAGAAAGATCAAAGAACGCATGGAAGAGCAAACAGAGCAGATCGGAGAACACACACACTACACGAACACCTACAGTTGCTCGGATAGAGAAGGAATGGGAGGATTCTGACATTGTCATGGTTGCCGGTTAAAAACGAGAAAGAAGGCAGAGATGGCACAGAAGGCTTTTGATTTTTGTCTTTCTCTCATCGTCGATCACCATTAAAGTGATTCAAGTGGTGAAGAAGGAAGTTAGAATGGAGAGTTTGAGTTGGGCGAGGGGTAATGGCAAGCGAGTTGGGCAACAGTTGACAACATGAGAACTAAGCAAGAGAGAGATCGAGAGTGCAATGTTTGTCTATGCGAGAGAGAGACTGAGTGTAACTATGTGAAGGATGGAGAAAGTAGAGACCAAGACATGAGTGCAGCTATACGAGCAATGTTGATGCTAACATTAATGCAGAAACCAGGTCTGGTGGCTTTGGAAAAAAAACTCATTCTAACCTTAACTGAGGTTAGAATATTTTACTTATCCAATTAATTTTTTTAGCTTTTTTATATCTCAACCTCAGTTAGCTCATTTCAACCTCAATTAAAAACTAATCCAAACACACCATAAGAAAGGGCCCGCAACAGCAAGGATTGATATGAAGACTGAAACTATGAAAGAAGAGAGATGAGAGAGGAAATGAGGGCATCGCTTATCAATAAAGGTTCAATTTCCTCAAGTTGGATGAAACCGAAAACTTGCAACGGAGAGAAATTGGTAAGACAGCAATTGTCAATGTCAAGTACCCATCAATGTGATGTCAAAGAATAAAACACCAACCAATAAGTGATCCGATCAGCTGACTTTTAGAATAGCGGATCCCACCTTGTGTGTAGTCCCGTCAAATTTTCTTTTTCCCAACTGTTAAGAATATTTAATATAAATAAAAATTAAAAATACATAATGAATTAATTTAAAAATAATTTTAGATAAAAAATATTATAATATTCTTATTTTTCTTTTTTCAAAAAATATTCTGCACTGTTGTCGCTCACTGAACAGCAGTTAGCCAAAACCCATCCGTCGTTGATGACCTTTTGCTAAACAATCATCAAAGCCCTAACGCCGACAACCAATTAAGTTCTTTTAATGGTTTAGGGAAGGTTCGAACCTAAGACACATTGCCCACCAAAAGGTCATAGTAATCAAGACATGAGCCTGGGTATGGCAAAATTTAATTGTCTTCTAAATTTTTAAGTTTTCCAATCATATGTTTGTTTAAATAAGTTTTTATTCATTAATTAATAAGGATTTATATGCATTTAATAAAATTTCATTCACTAATTAACAATTACTTATATGCATTTAATATAAAATTATTTCTTAATTAATAAGTTTAAAAATTAAATAAAGTTTAGTTGTGAGAAGGAAAAAATGTAAATTATATTTTAACACTATCCGGCAATTAGTCAAAGATAATTTGGTGGCTGACACTAGCAACGGTGGAGAGTTTTTATTTTAAAAAAAGGGGGAGGGAGAAGCAAGGGTATTAAAGTAAAGTATTTTTATCTTTTAAAATTATTTTTAAATTAATTCCTGATTTTATTGTGATATTTTAGAATCTCTGATATTTATTTGATGTTAAATATTTTCAGTAATTCTTAAATGACCCCGCCTTTCCAAAAGATAGGATATGGAACTGTATGAATCCTGATGGGCAGGCAATGAGATTGCCGGTTGCGCGAACAAGTAGCGAACTGAAATAACATCAACCTATTCCTCTTTAACAATAAAATTCTCCCTTTTTAATTCCAATAACACTGTGAATAAAAATAAAATATTTCTGACGAGGATATACCCTTGAATGTTTTTTCCTTTTCTATTGTGAACAAGTAAATTGGATTGATGAATATACATTTGCGCATTACTGATACCTACATGCCTTACTTTCTTTCAATGTTGTACCTATACTTAAAATTAGTAGTGAGATACCCATACTAGATAGATATGCATCAAATATCCTCATACATTTTTTTTTAATTAATCTGGATGTGCCCATAACAAAATAAACTGGAAAGGAATTTGAATCATTTACTACTTGTTCATTTTTTGGGATTTAGGTGATGCATATGCCTATGGTCAGCAACCCAGATTTTGCCCCGATAATCCAAACTCTGGTTCGTCTCTATTTGTTTCAACTGATAAGAAAATTGTATTAGTTTAGTTAAAAATCTCTTTGATGGTAAAACTTATGAGTCCCCATCTAGATTAGTCGGGGCCTACATTCAGAAACATGATGCCTTGATAAAAAAATGAGAGGAAAATTATTTATTTAGTTTCTATAATTTTAATTTAATTATAATTTAATCTTTAAAATTTGACTCATTATGATTCAGCCTTTGTAATTTTATCTCAGTTATAATTTAGTCTTTGAAATTTGATTCGTTCCCATTCACTCCTTGAAGTTTCTACCATTTAAAAAGTTAAACCTGGTAATTAATAAAATCCTCTGTTGGTAAAAAAAAAATAATAAAATCCTGGCAAAAAGAAAGAAAACAGGGGAAAAAACGCATAGCTATGTCGTTGTTCCGGAGTCGTGTGCGATGAAAGAAAAGAAAGAAACGTGATCAATAGAATCACAGAGATGGGCTGAGTTCGAAAGTTCATTGCGTATAGCCACTGGAGGCAGTGGGGTTTATCATTTTCTCTCAAATGCTACTTTGATAACTAGAGTTATTATTTCTTTAAGATGTTTCCCTTGACCTTGAGCCTTAGAAGCCCACAAGCCACAATCCGATGAATCACTTTCCTCCTTAATGTTGGCTAAGACGAGAGTGGTAAAGCAGGTTTGAAGAGGCGATGCCTGACGAAGTAGATTCTGCAGCTGTGCGTTTTTTTCCCGTGTTTTCTTTCTTTTTTCCCTTTCTATAAATTTGACTTGGAGCTTAGTTGGATGCCATGTCAGCTTCTTCTAACAGTATTGGTGCCATCCTTTGCCACCTCAGATGAGTTCCCAAGAACTGACCATATTTTATTTATTACCATCATTAACTTTTTTTGGGAGAATTATTGTAAAGTCTCATAAAAAAAAGAAAATACAGGAAAGTCCATGAAATGCTAAAATATATATCAAGTCCCAAGATCCTTTAATGTAAATTATATTGTTATGTTCAATTACCAAAATGACCATATATTCATCGTCCCTCTCCCTTTCCCTCTTCCTCCTGCTTTCTTCAATCTTCTCTTTACCTCTCACCCTCCTCCCCTCCCTCCCGAATCCTGATCCTCCCCACCAGAGTTTACAAAGTAAACTAGTTAATTAACAGAGATGATCATATCTCTAGTTAATTGACAGACTCTCATGAATATTCATTCTGCAAAGAGAGATCAGAGAGATTCAACCCCACCAAAGTTGAATCATAGACAAGCATGAGAAGAGGAGGGAATAGACGCAAGAGTGGAATAAGCATCCACGAGTCTAAGCCCACCATGGCTATCATCGGAGTTCATGCCTGCGCCCGACGGCCCTATGCCGCCGCCGCTGCCTCCTAATACTCCAAGCGTTAGTTGCAATGTACGGAGTGGCAGTCCTAGTGGAAAAGTTTCCCAGTCAACAAGCCCATTAATGTGTGTGTGTGTGTGTTTGATTCCCAAGCATTTCCATCAGTTATTATATACTAATTTAATTTTAAATATTAACAACACAATTTATCATAACTACAATTAAAATATTAAATCATGCAATAGTAACTATATTTTTTTATTTTAACAACCTTAATCCTTAACAACTTTAATTTAGATTTTAAAAACAATGCTTTTGATTTTTTTTAGGGAAGTAAATTTAATTTTACAAAAAAAAAAATAGATAAGTAGCTAGAGACTTCATAATAATTATCTTATTTCTTGATATTATTTTATCATTTGCCCATTTCATGGAGATTTATTTATCATTTTTTTCTTTTATAATTTTTCTTGAGCATTTGAGGGTTTTGACGAGTTTGTAAAAGTTGAAAGTTTTCAAGACCTATTTTGATAATTCTAGGTTTATTTAAATTAACAAGAGATAAAAATGATTGTGGATAAATTAATTTATCAAATTAATTTTAAATATAATTAACTATATGTTGTGATGATCAAAATATTATGATATTTTGATGTATGTAAAAAGTCTCACAAATAAAATGAATTTATAATTTTAATACAATTGACTAGTCTTTTGTTTAAAAATTTTTTTTTTAGATTTCTACTCCTAATATTATTATTTTTACTTCATAGCACAGATTCCAAGAAGAGCCTAACTGAATGACCTCTGCCTTACCTGATCACTTGTATGAGTTGTATCTTTACACAAACCAATTTCTCATAATTAACACTCTAGTTATCCATTAATTAAAATTATTCACCCTTCTTTCTCTCTAGACTAATCTCTATTAGCTAAGCCTACGGTTAAATCAGGTTTCCTATCGTTTGGTGTGGTTTCATAATTCATTTGATGGACCCAACAACCTGCAACAGAAAGAAGTGGGTCATAATTAAGGGGGTGGGAAAAAGCACCACAATATGAGCACCAATAATATAATGTACGGTGAAGATAAGCGAATGAGGAAGAAGCCAATAGCTAACGCATGTCCACCATGTGAAGAAGAGCCAACACATGTCCACCATGTAAAGAAGAGCCTTTTTTGTCTTGTACTAAGAAAGAGGAGCGGTTGATAGACCAATGTCAATATTTTAGGTAGAAGTTCACTTAGAACCCTCAAAATAAACTTATTTTCTATTAAGGCTCAGAATATTTTGAAGCGCTCAAGATATTTTCATGTAATGAAGTTTTAGATGTCAATTACCATAATATCACTTTTTTTCTTTACTTACCAAAAAGAAGTGTCCCAATTTACAAGCTCTTATATACACACGCATATGTATACACATGGTCCGGTATATGTTTGTATCTATGTATGTGAATGTATTATAACATTGACTTTTAATCATTTTTCATATATTATTGTATACGGATTTAATTTTACAAATTAACAACACATTTGGTCATAATTACAATTTAGTCATGCAAAAATAATTATCTTTCCTATTTCAATAACTTTACCTTGGTTTTTAACAACTTTAGTGTAGATTTTAATGACTACGTTCTCTATTATTTTGTGGAGGAGTGTAAATTTAATTTTTTAAAAAATTAATGATAGACAAGGAGATAGAGAATTCATAGTAACTATGTTTTTCTTGATATTATTTTATCATTTGCCCATTTCAAAGAGGTTTATTTATCAATTTTTTCTTTTACAATTTCTCTTCAATATTTGATGGTTTTGACGAGTGTGTAAAAGTTGAAAGTTTTCAAGATATATTGTGATACTTCTAGGTGTATTTTTTTTTGGAATATAAGATCACAGTAAAAATATAATGCAAAAAAATTAAAGTCAAATCATATCAGAAGATAAAATATTTTTATAATTTATTAGAGCATCATCAAATATAATAATATTAAAATGTTTATTAGAGACCTTGTAGTTAGGTTAAATTAACTTAGATCATTACAAAATATAGTCAAAATTATTCTGACAAATTAATTTATCCACATTCAATTTTATCTCTTGTTGATTCAAATACACCTAGAACATTTTGACCAGTCTTTTTTGAAAAAAATTATTTCTTCAGACTTGTACTCCTATTTACTTCATAACACAGAATCTAGGAAGAGCCCAACCTCATGACCTCTCCCTAACCTCATCACTTGTATCTTCACACAAATCAATTTCTCATAATTAACACCCTAATTATCCTTTACTCAAAAGTATTCACTCTTCTTTCTCTATAGCCTAATCTCTATCGAGCTACCGCCGAGCCCATTGCTGGATTAGATATTGTAAGGTTTGTCAAGTTAAAGGAGTTATTTGTGACCGTAAGGTGCCTAATAAACTTAAAGGAAAGTTTTATTGCACTGCTATCAGACCGGCAATGTTATATAGTAGTGAATGCTAGGTTCTAACGGGACAGCAAGAGTATAAAGTTGAAGTAGCAAAAATAAGAATGTTACGTTGGATGTGCGGACATACACGTAAAGATAAAATTCGAAATGAGCACGTACGTGAAAAAGTGAGGGTGGCACCTATTGAGGAAAAAATGGTAGAAAATCGGTTGAGATGGTTTGGGCATGTACAAAGAAGACCAAGGGAGACACCAGTGAGAAGAGTGAAACATATAACTTTGAATTCGATTAAGAGAGGTAGAGGAAGGCTTAAGAGAACACTCTTGGAAGTTGTTGAACGCGATCTCTTAATTAATAATATTTCTAAAAGCTTGATAAATGATAGAGCACAATGGCGTCTTGCAATCCATGTAACCAACCTCACTTAGTGGGATAAAGGCTTGTTATTGTTGTTGTTGTTGTTATGGTTTCATAATTCTTTTGATGGACCCGACAACCTGCAACGAAAAGCAAAGGGTCATAATTAAGGGAGTGGAAAAACAAAAAGCAGGCTGTCAAGCACCAACAATGTGAGAACCAATAACATAGTGGAAGGTAAAGATAAAGGAATGAGGAAGAAAGAGCAATGATAGACAGACTCACACACAGACTCACACAATTGCTGCAAGGAAGAATTTCAACTACAGTCCTAAGATAGACTTATTTTCTTTTAAGACCCAAAATATTTTGAAAGGTCAAGATCTTCATCTTCCCATGCTCCCAGGTAAGAAAAAGTGTCCCAGTTAACACACTGTAATATTTTATGGTGCAAGTATATATATGTATAGATTTATGTATATATATATTATATTATAATTTTGACCTCTAAGCATTTTCAACGGCAGTTCTGTTAGCCCTTAGCGTGCCATGGTACACCTAGCTAGCAGGGTATTTATAGGAGGTGTTAGCCCCGTGCGATGACCAACGCACATGGAATGGAGGGATGGTTATTTGTGAGCATCGTATTCACGTTTATTTCATGGCTTCAAGCCGCATTTGGTTAACATGACCCTCGTGGACTGTGTGTCCACGTTTGTTTCGTGGCTTTGGCCACATTTGATTACTTATCCTCGCGAACTATGTGTCCACATTTGTTTTCGTGGCATAAGCCATGTTTGGTTAGTTACCCTCGTGGATTGTGTATCCACATTTGTTAATTGTTCTGATAAGTCCCTATATTTATGAATCCAATCGTTTGAAGATTTCATATTCTATTGGTTTTTATTTAATAATTTGTTTATAAATATTTATCTCATTTATGTGCTTTCTTGAAATCAAGTAGTGTTATCATTTCTATGATAGTTCAATGATTTGAGATTTTATTGAAAATTCATAGAGCCATTTTATTATGAAGTTTATAAAATTTTTACAAAAATTTTGTCCATTTAATTTACATAATTATTTCAAATTTTTTATTTTATTTATGTTCTATTATTCTTTGTTGGAACGTTATTCACTGGAAAAGATATTTTGATCTCAGATGGTATAGTTGAACTCGTGACTTGAGATATTCACTGAGGAGTGTTATTGTTGAATTGAAGTTGAAGAATTATTTTTGTCAAATCCTAAATTGATGAAAAATTTAAACTTTATACCTACGTTGGTGTCTGGCCTTAGATGCTCCACGTAAACTACAGGTAGGATCCTTACATTTCTTTTAAGATTAGATGTCTAATTTAATATTCTAGTAATTTTTAACTACTCTATTAGTGTGTTTAACGTATTAATTTTAGAGTTTCTCCGATCACGGCTTAAGGGATTTGAGTGTTGTGCCCATATCCCGTGCCGGTCACACCTAATTTTTGGGGTGTGACAAAAATATATTGGAGTTGGTAAATAATACAACAAGCTTGGAATATCTCCGTGGTCCACTTATAGAAAGGTGCAGTCAAATTTCAACTTTTGTCGCAGGAGATATGGTTTGCAATGCTATTAATGACACCTTACCTGAAAATGCGAGTCTCTTGCCAAATTTGGAGCAATTATATCTGGATAATTTGCTGCATTTGGAGTGGGTTTTTAGGGGTCCTTTACCTCATGGAAGCTTTTCCATGCTGCATACTTTGACATTGAGCAACTGTCCAGAGTTGAAAAGTATCTTTTCCAAGGTAGCATTTTAAGATTTTCATGAACTACAGAAATTAGTTGTTCAAAATTGTTCAGAAATTGAGGTTCTTATCATGGTGAAAGATGTCACTGGAAGGAATCAAAGCATACTTCCGAAATTGAAGGTGGTGATATTTTGGAGCAGCTAAATGTACACAAGTGTCCTGAGTTGAAATCCTTACCTTTCAACACAAGCAATGCTTCTAAACTAGGAACCATTGAAGGTGAGAATGAATGGTGGAGCAACTTGGAGTAGAGTGACGAAATCCACAAGCGATTTGAATCTGCATTTTCAGCTTCTACTTAATATTTCCTTCATGTTGGTGGTCTCAAAATAATCAATGTTGGTGTCAAAAGTGAAAGACTTGTTTGTTCAAGTGTTTTGTTTGATTCAAATGTTTTCTTGTTTCTCGTAATTATCTGTACTTGTGTGAAAAGTACAAGACTTGTGTGCTATGTTGTGCTTTCAAGAAATAGTACGCTATAAAATCTCAAAAAATATTATCATCCTTGATATTTGTTTTAATGATTACTAAAAATCATTTTGGGTAATTTTTTTACTTTTCATTTGAGGGACTTGGCTTATCCTAGGATCTAGGTAGATGAACTTGGTTTGAACTAAGCCCTTTTTTTTCCCCGACAATGCCACATGTTTTACAGTGCGTAAATTTCTTACTTTCACGTCTGGTTATTCATGTTTGCAACTTAACGAGGCAATGATAAAATTGTGCGCATCCATTGATCAGGTTTTTTGCGATTCACTCAGTTAGTTCTATGCTAATGTGCTCTAATTTGTCTTTGAACTTAAATATTAACATGAGACCATTATTAATCTCATTTCATATGTTAAAAAAATGAAAAGAGAACCCAAACTATCCAAATAGTCCTACATTTATCTTGTATTAACTATTAAAGCCTAATACAATGCAAAAAGGTCCATATTCATAATAACTTAATCATGAACAATAAGTTAAATATGTGTAGTTTTGAGACCTTAGACGACAATATCATATTTTCAATATTTGCAAGCCTAATTGTGGGATAGATAGAGTTTGATTTTAATCAATTTTCAGTAGCCAGTAATTCCATCCTTTGATCTTTAATCGTGAATAACTTATAGTCATGTGCTAATTTGTAGCGTCTCTACCAATTTGTAGCAATTTTAAAAATGTCATATATATGAAATTAATCCAGGTAGTTGGAAAATTTACAAGTTCCAGTATTTAACACTCAAACTAGGAAAATTTACATGTCACACTTTGAGTATTTGACACTCACACTAAAAAAATCTACAAGTGCATGTTCAAGTATTTAACATTCAATGCTTGAAGATGACCTCCACTTGTCATGATCCCTATCATGATGATATCCATAGAGAGAGTGACAAGCTTTTCAAATTGTTAAATTCTTGAATCTCATTTGGCAGGTGCGAAATTTGAGTCCCATCAAGATCAAGCATCATAAGATTTTTCAGTCAGCCAATCTTTGAAGAAAGTCCAACGAAAAGCTCACAATCCTTTATAAAATTTTGTGAGCTCTCCTAAATTTAGAAAGAGTTAAGGCTTATTTTTGTCCCTGAATTATACAGAAAAAGTCACAATGATCCTAAACTTAATTATGAGCCAATTACTCAATTATGTCCATCAACTTTAAAGATTTCTTTTATCATTACCTTAATATTAAAAACACTTAATGTCTATTAGTTATCAATAAATCTCACTATTTTTTAAATATTTTTTATCAGGTTAAGGGTCATTTTTGCCCCTCAAATATTTTATAAAAAAAATATAATGTGGGGCCCAAAAACAGTGAGAAAACGGTAAGATAATGAGGAAAAGAATCTTTAAAGTTGAGGGACATAATTGACTCATAGTTGAATTTAAGGTCATTTATAACTTTTTGTGTATAGTTTAAAGGAAAAAGAAAGACTTTTAATTCATTAAAAAAATGAGCTTGTAAGATCATCTATGCTAGTGCATGACAAATCAATAGTACTGAGTTGAGGCATGAGATCAAAAAATGATAATGATATTTCCATCAAATCGAGGTTGTTCCTCAACAATAAACTTTTCAATTCAAAAAATTTAGAGAAGGTGAAAGATCTATAATTAAAGTCCCGTCAAAATTAAGCTTCTCAATATTATACCTTGTTCATAAGTCATTAACTTCTTCTAAAAATTATAGAGTTAAGGGTTTAAAATGTTTTGAAAGTTTTTTCAAACGAATACTCAATACTCTTACCTTTTAGAAGTAGTAATGTTGCCATAAAAATATGAAAAATGAAGTAATATCGTCCTGTTCTAACCTCTGACCAATGTTTGACTAATGGTTGACCAAAAGAGGTTGAAAATTTTGACGTGGCATTCTAATTCCCTTAACCATACCCAATTTTAAATCTTGCTTTTCTTCTCACTTTATCCCTCAGTGATCCACTCCTCTCTTTCTATAGTAACCTAAAAATTTAATTATTATAGTAACACAAGAATTTTTGAAAAAAGAAAAGAAGAATTAAATATATGGAGACATATTTTAAGTATACTTTATATTAATTTTTGAAATAATTGTAGGAAGAAGAAATGTTAGTTTAGTGGGAGTGGCATTAATATCCCTTGTATCAAGTCATGGGTTTCGGTTCCATTGGTCCAAAGGAAAGAGTTTTGTTTTGTTTTTTTTGATTTTAGCTTTTGCAATTTACCATTGTGCTCTCAGCTCCATTAGTTTTATTTTATTCTTCCTTAACCTTTTCTTTTCTATGTTCTGGATGCAGAGAGAGAGGAAGAGAAATCTAGATATTGAGAAGCTTCATCCTCTGTTTTTTTTTTCTCATCGTTCTCCTTCCTTTCTCCACTGTCTTCAATGTTGCCGGTTTGGTTGTGGGCAACCCTGTCGTTTGTTGTTACTAGGAAGTCCAGATTGATGTTTCTCTTCCTCCCCTACTTTGTGTTGCCTTCTACTTAGTCTTCTCAACTACTGTTTAGTTTGTCTATCGTCAGAAATTATGGCAATCGAAGTCCTTCTCTTCCTTTTTCAACTATTGCTGGCTAAGGAAGGTGCTCTTTGCCACCTTGCTATGTTTAGGTCCACCTCTGTTCTTCTTGTCTTTGTCTGTCTTTGCCACTCGCAATTCGTGTTCATGCCATGGGTAGGTGTGAAAGCTGAATCCTAGTACTGGGGTGCTACTCGTAAGTCCTTTTCTTTTTGATTTGGTTGTGTTGGCTTTTCTCCTCTTTTTGATTCATGCATCATCCTAGAATTTCTTCCTTGCTCTGCTGTATGTCTCGTCTCTTTCCTTGTCTTTGTCAATGTTGAGGGTTAACATGAGAAGCCTTGAGCTATCCTTCTTGATGATTCTATACGTGAGTGTCTGAGTAGATAATTAAATTTGCTAACTGTGTGTCTCTCTTTACTAAATATATGTGCGTGGGTAAAGACAAATCCTTATAACAAAATAAATAAATAAATAAATAAAATTTAATGATCATTTTCTTTATTTCTGTGGCTGTGATTGCGTGGATGAGCTGAATTTATTAGAGTCTTAGTGCTGTTGAATTGTTAAAAGAACTTTGGGATGAGATTTGAAGAGAAGAATTGAGTATTAAAATTTAAAATTCATGTATGTAAGATGTTTAATAAAATGCCTCTTAGAAAAGTCTTGTTTGATGATACATTTCTTGCTCAAATTTTAGTAATTATGGTGAGAGAAATGATTGACTCAAACACTATTCAGTTGAGTTTAAGTTGAAGGCGGCAAAGGAATTTGATAATGAAAATATTCTTTGGATATATATGGTTGTTGAGAAACTGTTGGTTAAAATTATGGATTTTTTTCTTTCCTTTTTATCTACTGTGAGTAATGTGAAGTTGGGAGATGATTTTCTTTGAGTATTAAAGTTGATTTATGTTGAAGAAAAAGTTTGATTAATTTAAACATGCATTGACATTGAAAAATTTATGGAAAATGATTGGGATAAGATTTGGATAAAAGAATCTAAATTTATTAGTTAAAGAGTTCATGTTTGCAAAATGTTGATATAATGTTTGAGAAAAGCGGAGATTGAGGTTTATTTGTGATACCTCTTTGGAATTTTGAATTGAAGTCTTGAATAATAAAGTTTATAAATGAATAACAATAGTATTACTTGGGTACTAGGAATTTAAAGGTTAAATATGGTACTAGAGGACCAGTTGAAAGTAAGTTATACACTTAGAGATCTACAGGTAAGTGGATAGTTTTTCAATTGATATTTCAATAAAATTGTCTTTATTAAAATATTACATTTTATGCAAATTCTTTTTACAGCAACAATGTGATTATGAGATATTTTATTGATTAAATTACTTTATTTTGTGACATTATTTTACCAGAATTGATTATTTTAATTAATCAGTAAATACAAGTTTGAATTCTAATTGTGGAATTTCATTCTGAAAATTATTGAATTGCTACGGAAAAATGATTCATGCGAGTTTAACATTGAAAATGAAAATTTTATTTTGAAAGTAATGATTGTCTTGCATGTTTGAAAATGAATTTGAAAGGGACTTTATACAGAACACTAGTTGCTAACGGAAACCGTTAGCCCTTGGCATGCCATGGTCAATAACTAGTTAGATTGATTTTTGTGAGTTTTATTCTCACGTTTGTTATTCATGGGACTTGTACCTGCATTTGTTTTCGTGGTTTTAAGCTGCATTTGATTAGTATTACCCTCATGGACTGTGTGTAATAACCCAGAAATTTTAAATAACAAAAAAAATAATATATAGTATTGTATTATAATTGTAGTTATATTAATTTTAGGATAATTTTGACAAGAAAGGGAGTTGGTGTAATGGAATTGTGCATTTAATGCACCCATTATTAAGCTTAAGGTTCGGATCTGATAAGGCAAAAAAAAAAAAAAAACAAACAAACAAACAAAGGGGTCTATTTTTATAATTTTAACTTTATAGAATTACCAATATACCCTTCCTCACCCTATGTAATTTTCTCGTTTTGCTTTCTTTCTTACTGGGAAAATATCGGTTATCAGAGTATAAGAGAGTGTGAGAAGAATCGAGAGTTTGGACGATTACTGCTCTTCATTCCCCTGCCATCACCGACTCATCTCTATCTTCTTCATTCCTTGCCGTCACCGATGTCAGAGGGGGCTCACGGCTGCTCCGAAACGTTCAGGTTTATCTGCGTATCTCCCACCTCTGTTTTTTTTCCTTCTTCGTTCGCTGCTTTTCTTGTGTTGTTTATGTTCAAGTTGTGGCTGGAATATGGAACCAAGTTATTGGAGCTGCTGGGGGGGCTGTGCGAGCTTGGTCTGTTGTTACTGACTCGGTTTCCATCCTTGCTTGATAGCTATATTTGGTTATTCCTCTCCTCTGTTCAGCGTCCAAGAAGCTCGTCTTCTCCTCCCTGTCTGTCCGCCACTGTTCAAGCTACCTAAGTTGAGGTGAGGAATTTTGGATCATCCATCTATTACCTGCTGATCGTGTGCTGATCCTGTGAGTGTGTGCGTGCTGCTGTTACTTTGTGTGTGTGGTTACAGCATTCTTTTTGCTCTGTTACTGTTGATTGTGCGTTGTAGGAAGAAGAAGGTGCATAGTTGAGCTGAAAAATAATAATAATAATAATAATTTTTTTTACTTAAAGCTTGGTAATGATATACATATGGGTCAACTTTTGAGTTAAATTCATTTGGTTTAAATGGGTTGATAATGAAGAATTGGTTAGGATTATGTTACAAGAGATGAGATATGAAACTTGATGAAAGATGAGGTGTTTGTTGAAGTGCTTATTAATAGAAATTGAACTTAATTTTTGGATATATATGGAGATTCATTAATTCTTGTCGGAAGTATGAAATTTAATTTAGATATTGCAAAGAATATTTGTCTTAAAAATTTGTAATGTGATTTTTTTTATTTTCGAAGATGGATAGTTGTAGATAAAATATTGAATGCTAGCATTTTTATGAGGAGATTGGAAATGATTTATGTTTGGTGCCTTGACCAAATGCTAATGAGGATTTAAAAGAAAATGTAAATGTATTATAGTTTAATATTGGAGGTGAGTGAAGTCGGAAAAAGAAATTATTGTACTGGTTGAGGGTTAAATAAAATTTTAATATGATTATAGGGAATTTGGAAGTGGAGAAATTTGATTAAAGTTGAGAGGAAAAGTTTAAATTCTGGAAATTTCAGGTAAGTAGATAGCATCCCATTTAATTTATTTTTATTTTTAATAGTCTTTTACTAAAATATTTCACTCTTCTAAATTATATTAATTTTTTTTATGGAATATTGAAGAAGGATAATTGAATTATGATATGTTTATTTATTTTTCCTCAAGAAATATATTTCCAACATGGATGAAGGCATTCTTGTTTATTAAACTCTAGAATTTCTTGGTTACTCAATTAATGTTAGCCTGTACATTGGCTATGAATTGCTATTTTGTCAAATTTTGAGATTTGAAACAATTTATGTAAGTTTGGTATTGAGAATGGAAAATTTTATTGCAAAAAATAATCATTTTTCTCGCATGTTTGAAATGTGATTTTCAAGAGGACTTTAGATAGAACACTGCTACTAACGGCAGTTCCATTAGCCCGTAGCGCTGTGGTTAATAACTAGCTAGTTTGTCTCGTGGGCTTTGTTCTCACTTTTGTGATTTGTGGGCTTTGCACCTGCGTTTGATTTCGTGGCTTCAAGTCGCGTTTGGTTAGCTTTATCTTCGTGTACTGTGTGTCCACATTTGTTTCGTGGCTTCGGCTGCGTTTGGTTACTTACCCTCGTGGATTATGTGTCCACGTTAGTTTCGTGGCTTTGGCTACGTTTGATTACTTACTCTCGTGGACTGTGTGTCCACGTTTGTTTTCATGGCATGAGCCGCATTTGGTTATCCTTACCCTCGTGAATTGTGTGTCTACGTTTGTTACTTGTTCTGTTAAGTCCTCAAAAATTTGAATTTTGAAACTCACTTATTTGAAATTCTAATGGCTTCAATTAGCAATTGTATTTTTTTTAATTATTTATGTACGAGTAATTTGTTTTCTTTAACAAGGATAGAATAAAATGTTTTCAATTTACTCTCATTTCATGATTATGATTATGATTTATAGATTTATGAAGTTATTATGTTGGATTATCATCTTTTCAATTATTTACATGATTATTTAAGTTTATTATTTTAATGCTTTTAAATTCAGTTTTGGGGATGCTATTCACTAAAAAATTTATTTTGGTCTCAGATTTATTAGTTGATACTAATTCTATCGTCGACCTCAAAAGGGCAATATTGGGTGGAAATTTTGCTTGGTATTGTTACCTTTTAATGTAAATATTTAAGTCTTATGTATTTTACTTTAAAGAAAAGAGTAGTTGCTCCACATAGATTGTTGCGAGAACTTTATTTTGTCTTATATATTGTTTGCTAGCTGGAAGGAGTTAAGTTCTTGATTGATATTATATTTTATGAAATTTTTTTTATGTTAAAGAATTTTCAAGAGACTTTATTTGCAGAGGAGTTCTGTCAAAATTTTTATAAAAGCTTTGAAGCTTTGCTTTGACAACTAGTATTAAAAGTATTAGAACTTTCACATGACTTGTTTATTTAAAAGCAAAATAAAATGAATTTTCACTTTGAAGCTTATAGGAATGCGCAATGTAGTTCGCACTCGTGCCGGTCACCCTTTATTTTTGGGGCGTGATATTGTGTGTCCACGTTTGTTTTATAACTTCGGCTGCATTTGGTTAGTATTACCCTTGTGGACTATGTGTTCACATTTGTTTCGTGACTTCAGTTACGTTTGGTTGCTTACCCTCGTGGATTATGTGTCCACGTTTGTTTTCATGGCATAAGCCACGTTTAGTTAGTTACCATTGTAGACTGTGTGTCCACATTTATAAATTGTTCTGATAAGTCTCTATAATTATGAATTCAATTATTTGATGATTTATATTCTATTGGTTTTTATCTGGTAATTTGAATATAAAAAGATTTATTTCATTAATGTACTTTTTTGAAATTTAGTGATATTATCATTTACTATAATAGTTCAATGATTTGAGATTTTATTTAAAAATTTATAGAGCCATTTTAATATGAAGTTTATTAAATTTTTATGAAAATTATCGTCTCTTTAACTTACATAACTATTTCAAACCTTTCATTTTATTTATATTATATTATCTATTGTTGGGACATTATTCACTGAAAAATTATTTTGGTCTCAGATACCTTAGTTGACACTGATCCTCCTTCTAACCCCTGAGAACTTATAGACGTGTTGGGTGAATGATTGATTAAAATTTTCCTTTTGATGTAGTTATAAACACTTATGTATTTTATTTTTGAAAAGTCTGATTAGGTGCTTCACATAGGTTATAATTAGTGCTTTTATTTTGGTATATATACTGTCGGTTAGTTAGAAGGGGCTGAGTTTTTGATTGACGGATTATTTTGTGAAAAATCTTGCATCATAGAATTTTCAGCAGATCCTATTTAGGGAGGAAGTTCTATTGAAATTTCTACAAAAATGTTAAAATTTTGTTATAATGATTAATATCAAGAATGCAAAAATTTTAATATAAATCTAAAATTATTTTAGAAATGGAATGAACTTACATTTTAAAGCTTACATGAATGTGTAATATGGGTTACATTTTATGTCAATCACTCTCTATTTTTGAAGCGTAACATTTTCCTTGCATACCTTCCCACAACCTAAAGAATCTCTGATGACAACAAGCAAACCTATCAAGTAGCGATGGCGATTTGGCTGAGAAGATATGAGGGATTTCTTTTGATTTGATTTGTCCCTAGCCTTCCAACTTCAACTCTGAACAGTCAAATCCATCCTCTAAATGAGCAACAGATCTCTAAAATCCTTCACGAAGGATGGTCAATGTGGATAAGGAGAATCAGAATCAAGCAAAGAAAGCAATATATAGTTCTAATTTGGCTCGAGGAAGAAGTAGTATGTGTTAATTTTACATCATTATTATTCGAAAACTAATGAGATAAAGGCTCCATCGTTACTGCTTGTAATTTTCCCAAAAATAAAAAAATTAGATCAAAAAAATTTCGTCGACAAATTACTGTAATTTTCCAATAAAGCAAAGCGTTTCAGAGTGAGTAGCGGGGACAAGAAAAAAAATGCTCGCATCCAAACGAGATTGCCGATACCTGCAACTTGCAACCTTCAATGAGGAAAGAAATTGGAATGGTTCAGAGTGGGTAGAGGAGGAGGAGGAGCAGCAGCGAACGACCCAGAACGGTGAGTGAGAGCTTTCACTTGATCAACACCTTTAGGCTGACTAGTTGCTGTTGGAAAGGGATGAAGAAGATGAAGAAGACAAGCAAGAGCATAGTGAAAGAGGAGATGGGGCACGTGGAGGAGGAGGAGGAGCAACGACAACCCAGAGTGGGTAGAGGAGGAGGAGCGGCGATGGCGAAAGGGACGAAGAAGACGAAGAAGAAGACATCCAATAACCTAGGAGGAAGAGGAGGGAAGGCAAGTGGAGGAGAGAGGGAAAAATGGGAAGACATGTCAGAATTTTTGATTAAAAAGTAACATTTAACGGTCAAACGTTTGTAAAAGATTAATGATAAAATACAATTACTCTTTTTTATAATTTTAAAATAATATTGCTCCTTTTCAAAGTAAAAATACTGAACTCATGTAAAAAATTTTTTAAAATATTTTTATCTTTTAATCCAAAATTATATGATAATTGATAATTGATTTTTATATACAACTTTCGAAAGATAATTAACGCGTGAATAGAACTTGCGAGTTGCGTTCTGATGCTCTAGCTACATCATCGTAGAAACAGTACTTCATAATTATTTGGGGGCACAAAAGGTTAAAGAGCGCCCTACTAATTACCCCTTCCGTATTAAATTATAAAAAATTTTTAAATAAAATTTTACATATCAATAAATTTTATTAAATACATTTAATAATTTTATCTTTTTAAAATAAAAATATAAATTTTAAAAAATATTCATCATTTAATATATTAAAAAAAGAATAGACAAGAATTAATTATAGAAAGAAAAAGAATAAAATTAAAATTAATGCATTTAATAAAACCTTAAATTATTCAAAGTGTTTTATATTTTGAGATAAAGAAACTCTTTTAAAAGTGTTTTATAATTTAGAATGGAGGGAGTATAACACAATTATAAGTAAAACAATGAAGTAAAATATATCAAAAATTGCTTTAGACATTTAGAATTCTTTAATTGTATCAATGTTATCAAAACTAGACTGGTTATTAAACTAAAAATGTCAGTTATTTATGATTCATATGATTCAATCAGGTTAAACTAATAATTGAATCAATGACATAATAATTAGATTAAAAAAATTATATATGTATATAATAATGTGAATATAAGAAATAAATATAAAATTATTATTTGACTTAAAAATAAAAATAAATATTTTTAGTTTATCATGACTTAACAAGTTATTTAATACAACATAATATTAAATAATTAAAAAAATGAGCCATTTTCTAAAAAAACAAAAAGAAGGGAGCCATTTTTTGAGCTGTTAGATTTTTAAGAACTCGATTCAATTCTTGTCCCAAATGATCTAATTGATTCCAACTTTCTAAACAATTTTTTTTGTCCAAACCAAACTATTAATGAATTTAGTTGACAATTCAACTAGTCTAACAGTCCAACTTGATTTAGTTTTTAAATCATTGAATTGCGTTAAGGTATAAAAAAAAAAAGAAATTGAGATATTTTTGCCACACTGTCAGGAGAAATCAATATGCCACTACATTTTAAAACTCCATAACAACAAAAAAAAAAAAAATCAATAAATTTATTAAAATAATAATACTCCCTACCCATGTGATACAAGTTGCCAATCAATCAGCCTTTAAAAATGGGCACGCACAAGATACCCAAATGCCTAGCCCCAATGTTTTGAAATCACTAAAGTTACATGCCTGACAACCAATGCTCTTTTGTTCAAAACACAACAATAGAAACCTTGCTAGTAAGGCCGACGACGATTTGTCTCCCGAGTTCTTTCAGACTTCATTATCAACGTGCTCGAAATCCACAATCGATTCACCTGATCAGGTGAATCATCAGACAGCCAGCAACAAAGGCGGTCGTCTTCCCCGCTGGTCCATCCAAAAAAGTCTTGGTCACAACCAGGTCCGCCATGAATTCTTGACATGGGCTATTCACTCTTTACAACACTTGTATGGCCACCCCATTATATAATTCACAGGAAAGTTGCCCAAAACACCAGTATTAGTGCCACCAATCGCCCATAGTCGTTGAGCTTCTCTAGAGTAGTGACAGTCAACAAAATAGTCAACCTAACAAGAGAAAGAACAATATCAGTTTGTGGATTTGTGAGTACAGAATATGCATGGTGCTATTCCAGTTCGCTAAAACATATTCCATTAGAGAGGGAGGAACTCACATTATCCAAGCTCCAACCTTTGAAGAGCGTCTGTGAAGTTTACTTCATTTCTAGCATCATTCCGATCCCAGATACTATAAGGAAACAGAGTAGAATAAAATATTAGAATCAAGCTAAACAGGCAACAAAATAAAACTTAGAAGAGAAAATGAGTCAGGATACGAATGTGAGAGTTCTCAAAATCCATATTAAGTGCATTAGAATATAATTGCTTCTGCAGACAGTGCTGCTGGAAGTACTATCATTCTCCGGAACCGGTTTCTGCTGAGCACCGTGATGCTCATCATCCAGATTATCTGGACCATTCAAATTTTTAATCTAGATGGTCCATATTTTTTCAATTTTAATTTTAATTTTATATTTTATAAAAATAAAATTTATAATTTTTTTTATAAATATATTTATCATCAATCTGGACAGTATTGATTCAATCTGAAATTCAGAGTAATTCAATTTAATATTATAATTTTCATAAACTGAATATCTAAATGTACTCTAGACAAGACAGATTTAATATTAAATTTTTTAATAATTTTTTATTTTATTAAATTTTTAATATTTTTTATTTTAATAAATATAAAATAAAAATAAAAATAAAAACTTTAAATCTAGACCTTACAGATAAAAATTTAATATTGAATTTAGACTATCTAGAATACATTAAGATAGTTAATTTATAAAAATTATAATATTAAATTGAATCACTCAAATTAAATCACTACTGTTCAGATTGATGATGAATATGTTTATAAAAAATTATAAATTTTATTTTTGTAAAATATAAAATTAAAATTAAAATTGAAAAAATCTGGACTATTCAAATTAAAATCTAGATAGTACCGAAACCAGTTCCATAATTCTCCACACACAATATGAGTTCACATGATAGTTATTTTAGGCTTTTAGCAGTGTGAATTGCCCTTGGCAACTGTTAACAAAACTGAATGCAAGATAAAGGCACGAAGCACATCGTCATTTACACCACCAAAGTGCTGAGAGGACTATATAACTATCAAGCAAACAAATTTAAGGAGATAACATACCTCAAGGTTTCAATATGCGTTAAACACCAAAGCTTCAGGCAACTTTCACCAAAAAAACCCGCCTTTGAGATTGAAGTTCCCACATTAATAACCTGCATTTTAGGTAACAATTTGTATGAATAATGTACTGGAGTCCAAACTCAAGTATAGAATAACTCAACCAAAGATAATGATTTTTCAAAATCTAAAGCTCTAAATATGTATGCATTGCGTAATGATATATACATCTTATATTTATCAATTTGAAAGCTAATTATAACTAGTGAAACTAAAAAACAATGGCACATCTGCATTGGAATCCCATACTTACTGATTCCAGATGATCTTCATCATCGATATCTCCAGCAATGTCAAATGTGCAAATCAACCCATCTACCGAAGAAGAAACTATTATAGGTATTATCAATCATATTTAATAAGTAAGCCATATTTTTGAGAAAAAAACCAGTTTAATATTTCTAAATTCCCTCAATTCTAAAAATTAATAAAGAAAATTATTAATATAAGAATGATTACTAAAACTTAATATTTTTATAATTAATAAATTTTTTTATACATTCTCTAGAAGTTCATTTTTTAAAATAAAAATAAAAATAGTTTTATATTTTAAAATTGTTCAAATGGATCCTTAATAAAGCACATAAATTGAAGTTCAAAAAATAAAAGAAATTAATTAATCTACTATATAAGAAATATTGAATAAGAATCATTCCCTCATTGTCTACCAATGAAAATTATGCAAATGATAGATGCCCAACTATCCCATGTCCTATCCTTCAAGCTCAATCAATAACTGTCGATATCAAGCCTAGCAGCCTTCATATAGAACTTTTAGTGCTTCCCAACACGTGGATGAAACTTTTTAAAAATATGTAATAATTTAATTAAAAGAGATTTATTATTTATCTTTAATATTTTGAGAGAGATAATTCTTAATGTTGCTGAAATTAAACTTATCCCTTATACTTACAAAAAAAAAATATTAAACTATGAAACAGATTGCCTAAATCACCTAGCCACAGGGCCATGTTTAATGTAAGGTTCTTAAGGCTACCAATCTCCTAAAGTCTCAAATAATGTTTACTTATTCTCTATATAACAGGACATTAATTTTCCTGGTAAATATTAATGTTAATTAGATATTTTTATTAGAAATTTATTTTTTGCTAATAAAACCTGTCATTACTTTTTTCATTAAACCATGTTAATTACATCTTTCTATTAAAAATTCATTACACAACATGTCACTACACCTATCACTCCCATTTTTTGATATCAATTAATCATTATCCAATTAGATAAGTAACATTCATATATTGTCAGTCTGCCACAATATAAAAGGGGACCATCTTGTCACAATCTAGCAATTCTCATTTCTCCTTCTCTCTCAAACGAATCGTTTTCTGTCATTGCCGTCATTTCATATTGAAAAAAATTTTGCTATGTTGATGTTGCTTGAATATGGTGCAATGTGGCTTTGTTAATTTACTTCTCGTCACTACCGATTCCAAATACTTTTATTTTCTTATTGGAGTTTTTTACTTTCTATCTAATTGGGGGGAGCAAAAAAACTCCAATTTTAGATGAGGTAATACTTTTGACTATATCGGTTCAATTTTAATTTTGACTTTACAATACTAGTAATAGTTGTCATTGCTGAAAGAAATTTTTAAAAATTAAAATTTTTTAAATCTTATTTAAGATAAACCATATTATAAAATAAATTAATAATGTATTTAAATTAATAAAGATTTGGATTAGGATATATAAAAATCATAGATTTAATGACATACAAATCCATTTCAAATTATAATATCTTTATAATTTCAAATTCATATCAATCATTTGAAATTCTAATTATTTCAAATGTCTCGTTCTTTTTCATCTTTTTTTAGTATTTGTACATCTATAACTCTCATATTTTTTTCATTTTTTGTCAGTTAAAAAATATAAATAAACTTATTATTTTGAATCTCAATTCATCTCTTTCTTTCATTTGAAGTTTTTTAAACTACTTAAATAAATAATTTTAAATACATGAATTTTAAATGTAAGAGTTTACCACATCTAAATCCATTGATCCAAATGCAACTTAAATGAATTAAATATATTATCTATTAAAACTGAAATGTTAGAATTACTTGATTACAAAAATTTAATCTGATTACCCTTGAATTGTGAGTACCACATGCATCAAGAAAAAAAGTTTTAGGACCAAGGAGAGATGAGTGAGAAAAAGAGAGAGCGTCTAGAGATCGACGAAGGCAACAGTGGTGAGGGAAAGGGTGGTGATCCTGGAGGTAATTGATGAAGGAAGGAACAACTTTATTTTTTCCAGCACGAACAATGATAGATATCGTCAGAGTGGGAAGGAGGATAAGGTGGATGAAGGCTTGAATTCTAGGAAAAAGATATCCTATAAGGATTCTTTGCTGAGTTTGAATTCTGCAGGATTTCTTTCTCCCAATGATGAATTCGATGATATTATACATGGCTGGAAGGGCTACCTTGAAGTTAAGGGCACAGGAGGCTATTAAGAGGGCAAAAGGGAAAATGAGTGAGGAAGAATCAGAGTAGGAGGACTTGTCTGAAGATTAGAGGTCCATGAAAATCCTAGAGTTGAAGATCCTTCAATAAGCATATCTTGCCTAGTGCAAGCCCTGGTTAAATTCCCTTATTGTGAAATTATTGGGACGTAATATCCCATTAAGGTTTTGGAGAATTAGGTTAATAAGAATGTGGCAAATTAGGGAGCCTATGTGAATTACACTACTAGGCAATGGATAGTTTATTGTCTCCTTTTCTAACAAGGATGACATTGACCATGCTTATCAAGAGCAACCATAGATAATAGATGATCACTATCCTCTTATGAAAAAATGGAGACCTAATTTCAATCCTTGGAAAGCATAAATACAATGAAGGATAGCAGCTTGGATTTGTGTCCTGGATTTTCCTGTTGAATTATATAATATAGAATTTTTGAGGATGATAGGGGATAAAGTTGGTACTATTCTAAAAGTTGATTGATATACTTTCATATATGATAAGGGTGCCTTTGCTAGAATATGTGTTGAACTTGACTTAAGCAAACCCCTTATGCCCGTCTTCACTGTGTACGGGGAAGAATATAAAATTGCGTTCGAAGGTCTTCATCTCATTTGCTTTCATTGTGGCCAGTTTAGGCATCATTTGAATGCTTGTCTTGATCGAGTTCAGACCTATGAACAAGAAAAAGAGATGAATGACAATTTCACTAAAGAGAAACAACAAACAGATATGTCTATTGGAAATATACAATCAGGGGATGACCAAAAGGTGGAGGTGATCATGTCGAAAAAACAAGGAGAGATTGACAGCACTTAAGAAACGGGCCAGAACGACGAAGGCACACCAGAGATGGTTTTTAGCAGTAAATACGGACTTGATATGATTATTGAGCAAGATTTTCATAAGAAGATGCCAAAATCAAAGCTTAAGGGAGCTGCAACTGGTTCGAATAAGGGAAAGGAGAATTGGGATTTGGTGAGTAGGGAAGTAAAGCTAATAACAATTCCACTATTATGCATGGAAAGAAATATGAGGTGCAGCATAGATTTGGCAGGGAAGTTGTAAACTATAAATCAAAGTGGACCTCAGTGGGAGGAAAGAGAAAAGCTACATTGAAAGTTAAAGGAAAAAAGAAAGAAAATGTAGCACCAAGCATAGGTTGAAATGGGCTAGATTTTATTAGCCCAAACTCATTTGATGCATTTACTAATTACAATGAGTGAATGTCTGGTAGGGATAATCCTCAAATAGATAATGGGCCAATTTCTTTAAAGTTGAAGGCTAATCAACATGTGAATGAAGCGGGCCAGGATGCTAGTAGGTGCCATGTCGTGAATCAGCTACCTATTAATGTTGAGTTATTTCCTTAAGAGCTAGATGCCGTGTCTAAAATAGACATCAATTTTTGTGAAGGTACTGATACGGGCTTATAAGCCCACTCTTTTTAATATGTTTTTATGAATTTTATATGGAATTCTAGAGGCACTGGATCACGTTCTTTTCCATGCCTTATTAAAGAATTGAAGCGTAAATATAAGGTGGAGCTTTTGGCAATAGTGGAAACTCGAGCTAGTAGTTCTAATGCTGTTAATATTGCTAAGTCTCTAGGTTTTAATAATTTTCATATTGTTAATGCAAGAGGTTATAGCAGAGGTCTTTAGCTTTTGTGGGATGATTTAGACTAGAAAATTGAGATTCTTAGTAGTCATGCTCAATGTATTCATTTTAAGGTCAAGAAAAATGATACAAATTAGTATGGCACAACTGTGTATACAAGCCCAAATGTTGTTAACAAAAATCTTCTTTAGAATGAACTTAAGCATATTAACATGAGCATTAATTATCCCTGGTTCATAGGAGGGGACTTTAATTGTACTTTGTCTAGCCATGAAATATTATCCTTATCTCGATATTCTACTACTGCTGATCGTAATTTTTGCTTAGTGGTAGATGAATTGGAGTTAATTGATATGGAGTGTAAAGGGCCTTTGTTTACCTGGCATAGAGCTAGGTGTGAGAGTAAACTTGATCATGTGCTCATGAATGAGGAAGGTAGGTGTAAATTTCCTAATGTATCTGTTGTCAGTTTACCTTATTTCAAATTTGATCATAGGCCTATTATTCTTAAGTTGTATGAAGACATTATTTCATGTTCTTCACGGCCTAAACCATTTAGATTTGTCACTTCTTGAGTTCTTCATAATGAGTTTGATCAATTGGCACATGAGAATTGGAATAACCAAACTAGCTAGAATGAAAACATGTGTTCTTTTATTGAGGCTGTTGTGAAAGGAAAAGATGAAGCTTTTAGGCATCTCAAGAACAAGAAAAAGTTATTGATTTGTAGGCTAGAAGGCCTCTATAAAATGGACCAACTTTGTTTCAATGTACTCGCGATAATAGAGCTGTAATATAGACTTTGGCTTGAACTTGAGGAAATTCTTATGCAAGAAAGTCTCCTTTAGGTGCAAAAAGCTAAGTATGACTGGTTTGTTTTTAGTGATAAAAATACTAGATATTTTCATGCTAAAGCTAATGCTCGAAGAAGAGTGAATATAATTGAAGCTCTCAAGAAGGAGGATGGCAGTTAGGTTTATGATACCAAAGAGATTGCTCAGATTGCTAGAAGTTTCTTATCCAATCTTTTTAAGGATGATGGGGGACCTAGACATACTATTCAGTCCTTTCATTCCTTTTCGAAGGTTAGTAATGTTCAGATCACTCAATTATCTAGAATGTTTGATGCCGAGGAGATTCGTGGAGCTTTATTTGACATAGGATCATTGAAATCTCCTGGACTAGATGGGATGAATGCTCTTTTCTTCCAAAGCCAATGGAACTTAATTGGGCCTTCTATAATCTCTATAGTGTAAAGAAGTTTCAGAGATCCCTCTTTAATTAGAGATATTAATGGTACTTTTATTGTGCTTATTTCTAAGAAAGAGAACCCAAAAACTATTCATGATTTTATACTTATAAGTTTGTGTAATGTAATCTACAAAATTATAACGAAGGTGATTTCTAATTGAATTAAAGGGATTTTACCTTCTATCATTGCCCCCAACCAGTGTAGTTTCATGCCTGAAAGGAAAAGTTCTGATAATATCATTATTGCATAGGAGGTGATTCACTCAATGAGAAATATGAAAGGAAAGAAAGGTTTTATGGCCATTAAGATAGACCTTAAGAAGGCTTACGATCGTATTAAATGGGATTTTGTTTGGAATTATCTAGTTGGATTAAAACTTCCAATTAAATTGGTTGATGTTATCTCTAGATGCTTAGACACTTTTAGTTTACAAATTTTTTAGGATGGCTACAAGATGGAGGAATTCTTTCCTACTGTTTGTGATTTATATTGAGAATTTAGCTCATATGATATAGGATGAAATTCATAAGAGTGCTTGGCGACCAATTAGACTTTTAAAATTGGGACCTGCCTTCACAATTTTAATGATCTTGTGATTTTTTTGAAGGTTTCTATTGATCAAGTAGAAGTTATTAAGAACTACCTTTCTCAGTTTTGTATGGTTTCAAATCAAAAAGTTAACCAAGCTAAGTCTCAAGTCCTTTATTTTGCTAATGTACCTCATCCTAGGAGGCATCAATTATTCAAACTGTTGGGTTCTCCAGTACAGTGGATCTTGAAAAATGTCTAGGGGTCCTTATGCATCATAAATGTGTTACTAAAGCAACATATGGGTATATGATGGATAAGGTTAAGAGTAGATTGAATAATTGGAAGATTTCTAATCTTTCTTTGGCAGGTCAGAATACTTTAATCAAGTCTGTGCTATTTGCTATTCCCCAATATCCTATGCAAACAGCTTTGCTTCCTACTATAATTTATGATGAAGTGAAGAATCTTGCTAGATCTTTTCTTTAAGGCTCTTCCCAAGAGAAAAGAAAGATTCACCTAATGGCTTAGGATAAGGTTTGTTGGAATAAGGATAATGGTGGTTTGGGGATTAAATCTCTCACCGCTCAAAATCAGGCCTTCTTGATAAAGAAAGGGTAGGAGCTTATCCACAAAAAGGATTCTCTTTGGACTAGAGTTGTATGTGCCAAGTACAAATATGGGGATAACTTATTACTAAAAATTGAAAGGAACAAACTTGGGTCCAAAATTTAGAGTGGTATTAAGAAGACTTGGGACTTATTAGAAATGAGCCTACAACAATTTACACTTCCTAATAGGCAAATCTCTGTCTGTTGGAGACCAAAAAAATAATAGGCACTTCACTATCAAGTCAACCTATGAGTTATGTTGTGATGATGACATTACTCCTTCGCAGGTGTATAGGAAGCTATTGAAATTGAAGATTCCATTTTGGTGTAAATCCTTTTTGTGGCTGGTTGTACAAGATAGATTGTTGACAAATGAAGTGCGAAGTAATCAAGGTATGTGTGATGATGCTAAGTGCTTTAGATGTGATTATGATTGTGAAGATATTTTACATGTTTTTTGGGACTGTGCCTTCTTAAAAGAAATCTGGCTTAGGAATGTTCATCCTAAACATATTGAAGAACTTTTTACCTTAAATGCATCGAACTGGTTTAAATGGAACCTGTGCTCTAATGTGGGTAGAAATGGTGAGGATTGGACTGAATAGTTCTCTATTGTTTGCTAGCTTTTGTGGAAGAGACGAAATGAATTTGTTTTTCAAGGGAAGGATACGATCATTGTCAATATTGGGGCGCATGCTAGAGGTATTATTAGATGTATGAGCTTAAGTCACAATGAGCTTGGCTTGAATAATCTTGGCAGGCAAGGATTATCTCAGCATTCCCTTGTAGTAAATCGGGATGTTGACAACTTTAGTATCTTTGTTGATGGTGCTTACTCGATTAGCATAGGAGCAATAGGGTGTGGAGGTAACACCGGGCAAACAGGTTACGGGTCAACCTGCAGGTTAGCCCACATGGGCTGACATTTTTGCGAGTTAGGTTGGGCTAGCTTGTCAAATAAAACAGGTTAAAAGATTCAACCCAACTCATTTTCTAGTAGGCTAGCCAACCCACGGGCTGGCCCACAAAAATTTATCAAATTTTTTTAACAATTTAAAATTTATATAATATAAATATATATTTATTTCATATTTTAAAGCAAATTAACAATTAAAGAACTTGTACATAAATAAAATAAATATAGAATTCAATCAACCAAATTAATTTTGCTAGATTTTTACTATCAATCATCTTCTCGCTTAGAAGTGTTATCTTTCTCAATGAAAAAAATTTAAATATAAACCCATATTATTTTTCTCAATGAATTTATATTTATAATTTCAATTAATAGATCTTATGAGATTAATAAACAATATATATTCAAAATATTTTTATGAAAACTAATAAATTATTGATTTACAAACTATAACAAAAATTTTATTTGCAAAAAAGATTTACACTATATTTTAAATGTAAAGAACATATTTGGGAGTCCTAAATTATATATTTGGGAAATATTATCATTATTGTAGATTTATAAAAAGATATAATGTGATTAAAAATAAAAAATTATTTTAAAAAAATATGCTAGCTTGCAGGCTAGCCCGTTTTAGCCTGCTAGTTTTGCAGGTTGGGCTAGCCCAACCTGTTTTAAAAAATGGGCTAATTTGTTCAACCCAACCTATCAAATTTTGTGGGTTACATGAGTTAGCCCGCGGGCTCAACTCGTTTGCCCAACTCTATGTGGAGGTTTAGTCAAAGATGGAAATGATGTTTTGACAGGTGGATTTCTTGTTAGATTTCATGAAGGTGATGCGCTTTTTGCTAAGTGATGGGCATGTCTTATAGGCTTAAAGTTTGCTTGGGATGAAGGAATTCGGGTTGGAACTTTGTTCTTTGATTGCTCAGATGCGGTTAACCTTCTCCAGGGAGGTGATATAAACTTTCATGAATATGCCCCAATTATACAAGAAGCACATGAGATGCTAAAAAGGGATTGGAGGATATGGGTTGATCTTATTGCTAGAGCTAATAACCATGATGCAGATGGATGTGTAAAGAAAGCACTGAATATTTCACAGAGATTTCATTATCTTCAAGCTGAAGACCTCTACAGGAATGTTCTCTTTGAGCCTCCTTAGTTTTCTGTCTTTCTTCTTTTTTTGCTTTGTGTTTGCTTTGTTTTGTTTTATTTTCTCTTCTATAAAAAAAATTAATCTGATTTTGTAGTTTAAAAAGTTAGAAAAGTGATATGAAAATAAATAAATTACAATATTTTAAGTCTCCAAGATAATTTTACTTTCAGCCTCAAAACATTCTATCTTCGCCATAGCCACGACCCTCAAGGATGAAACTAAAATCCCAGGCCACTGCATTAAGAGATCTCTATGTCTTATTTCTTGCGTCATAACTAAGTCGGGGCTTCAGTGTTTTGTACAACTACGTTTTATATGGATCCCCTTTTTCTGCTTTATATTATTGTTTTCAAACGGTAGAGTTAGACCATTCAAGTTTAAATTTGGATAATTTAGGTGACTTTATTTTATTTTTTATCATGAATGTTTTTTTTTTGACAACTAACATTAATAGATTATTTTTACTTTGTATTCTATATTTTAAAATAAAAAATATTAAAATGTGAAAAATATTATCCAGTAAATCTGTACCGTCCATGAGGATCCTATAACATGCCAATGGGAAGCCTTAAGATTCAGGAGGAGGAATAATCAGCGTGTAGAGGCTATATCATGTAACCATGCTTTGCTGCTTTATGTATATGCTTTCATTTTCATTCCAGGAAAAATAATAATTAAAAGGAAAAACTTATATATTAGTGGACTAATTAAAAACCTGGACAATTTGATGCTTTCATAATTGAAGGGGTTTGATTACATAGATTTTTTTATTATTATTAATACTATTATTCATATTACAAGTGACAACCTTAATAGATTGGAAATGGATCTACGATATTATGAACCTGTGGTTCATTCTATTCCACTTTTGTTCTCTGATTTGGATTATGCTTACCAAGCCTTGGTCACGTTTCTTAATTAACAACGTAAACGGTGCTGTTAGTACTAAACACTAATATCAACAATCATTTACAATTGAAGTCAAGCAACGGCACATTTCGTGTCCTGTATACATTCAATATCTTCAAATTTATACGCCCCAAAACTTACATTATGAAGGGAATAGTTTCATTAACTCTACCGTCTGTGCAAAGGCATGCTCTTCTATGGCGTGATAAGTTATTATATTTGTAACTACAAACTCATTATAATCTGAAGTAAATATGTAGCAATTCTAGTTTTGGTACTATTCAACAATTCAAAAACGTTTTGCTAAAAAAGGAAAAAAAAAAAAAGACAATTCACAAAATGAAAAGGAAGTGAAGATTTTAATTTACAGAACAAAGATCAAGGACTGTTTCAAGAAGATAACACTACAATTATCCCAACTAGAACTACTCTCATGTTAGGTATGAGGAGTGACCGCCCACAAGCCTGGAATATACAAAGTTACATCTAATTTGTATCAGTCTTTAGTGAGTTGTTGCAAGTGTTGTCCATAACAAGGGCTGTTCCACAGGGCATGCTCCACTTGAACCTCTGCATATGTTTGATTGTTTTAGATAGGGACTAATATCATGTTTGGTATACAAAAAAATGTTTTCTAGAAAGGAAACAAAAGATGTGCATTTCTCATTTTCTTTCTAGGAAGCATTTTTCTACCTACTAAACATTGCATAAAAATTTCAAGTTTTCCCCGAGAAACAAACGAGATGCATCAATAAATTTTCAGTAAGCATACCTTGAATGGAAAACCTCTAATGGGTTTGTGTCTATATTTTTGGCAGGTCCACTGCTTTTATGACTATGTATTAATACGGGTGGCCTTGGAATGTGCGTCTTTCCTGAATTCATAACAGATTTTCTGCTTCCAAGTTGTAATGGTGTTGGCCTGTTGGCATTTAGCTTTGTGCCCTTGAAGACCCTCTCACTAGAAGCCTGCAATGGCTCATCCACCATCCCACCTGCTGTGATCATATTTAACAATGCAGAGGAATTCATTAAGCTAAGGTAACATTTATGTCATTAATATATAATGCAAATCAAATATTTTTGGGATTACTTACCTGTACTATCATCAATATCATCATTGAAATCTAATTGACTTATAATATCAGCCTCTTGATTGATTGGGGAAAATATGCTATCAAACATTGATGGCTGACCTATTTTTCCCCATTCTGCTTCACTCCATGTTAGTGCCTCCCACCACTTAGTTTCTCCTTTGATGATTTTCAAATTTTTGCTTGACAATTCCATCTTGGAAAAGCTCTGAAGTTTAGGGCAATCATAAATTCCAATATTTTCCAAACTTGGACCCATGTGTAATCCATTGGATATGCTGATCAGCTCAGGAAGATGGATAAGTATCATTGTTCTCAATTTTGAGAGAAAAGTTCCTGCTTTGAGTTTGGACGATCCACAAGATATTAAAGCACTTACTTTTGGACAACCTTTGACTGCAAGCACCTTTAAGAGTGAAAGATTGCTTATAAAATTCAAGGTGAAAATAGTTGATAACTTGGGGCAATTGTGCAATGTCAAGGACTTCAACATACCAAAACAGTGACTGGAATGAATTTCTCCTTCACAAATGCTTCTTAGATTCTTCATGTAGGATACGCTCAATAATAGCAAACAAGGAAATATATCCTCACTTCTTGAGTATCTTCCATCAACAATTGTTTGCATTTCTTTACACTCAGCCAATAAGCACACTTGTAATTGCTCTATATTTGTCATGCCAAATACAGAAAGATCTTTGATGGTCAAGTGTCGATCTAGGAATAAAGCCTTGCTATATCTGACAACATCTTTTATTTCATGAGGGACATCAACACCTTTCACAAACATTAAGCTACACTCACTCTGTTTAAATTTTTCTTCAGCTGAGGGTAGCGCACCTGATATGATTCGTGACATATGTTGGCCAACAATGAATCTAAAATCAAGCTTAAAAATGTGAGCTGGCAAAAGATTCAGAAGTTTTGGTTCTGGAATGTATAAACTAATAGTTTCCAAGCAATGCAATGCCAAGATTTCTGGTAGAATAACTTGTACATTCTCTTGCCATCTCTCATCATTGGGGTTTACATCAATGCTTAAATGTTTTAACACCTGAAGTTTGGAAATCACCCCAAAAGGAACAATTGTTGAGCTAGTATATTGTTTGCTTTTCTTGCCACGATACTCATATAAACAAAGTGTCAAACTTTGGAGATTGGTCAACTCTTGGATCTCTGCTGGCAAATGTATGATTTGAGTCTTGTCAAGATCAAGCTTCTCAAGTTTCTTCAGTCTTCCAACCTCTGGAGGTAGTTTCTTGAAGCGCTCGCAACCTTTCATAGAAAGTTCTCTAAGTTATTCCAACTCAAAAAAGGAGCTTGGCAGTTCTTTTATACTGGTGTAGGATAAATCCAGGAAGAAAAGAATGGGCATTTTGAAGAAGAAAAGGGATGGGATTTTTGTCAAGTTGTCATTGTTGTATAACATTAACACTTTGAGTTCAAGACAATTTGGGGTCAAGGGTAACTCAGATAGCTTATTGTCTGCTAAATCAATGTGTACAGAATTATGCCATAGCTCAGTATTTGGCGGTTCAACCAACCCTTTCCCAGATTTTTTCAAGAACAAAGGATTCTGATTGTTTAATGATTGCAAAATAGAATAGATTTCTTCTGGCATTTGGATATACCTTGAATTAGTGTCTTTAAATTGCAACAAGACAAAACAGTCCACTAGCTTTCTCAAGATAAGCTCTCCTTCCCCACCGGGCACCAGTTGGGAAGAAATCCAATCACTGTCAGATTCATTTTTGAGCTTCACCAGCAACCACTAATTGATTAGAAATCCAATCACTGATCAATTCATTTTCAATCTTCCCAAATTTGATACCAGGAATGAACAAACATGATGTAAGACAATGCTTTTGTGTCGTACTTAAATCATGCCAGATGAAGTTTATGAATGCATTAACCATCACCCTGCTCTGACCATGAAACACAGTTAAGCAATAGGAAGGATGAAGCAAATGCAATTTAACAACAGCATCTTCCCAACGTTTGACATCTTTCTCACTCCTTAGTGAATTTGCTACTATAGAAATGGCAAGAAGATTGCTACCACACTCTTCAACTATCTGAATTGCTATTGTTTGGATTGCATTAGGTGAACATAGAAGCTCATTGCTTACATTGCGACAGAAGACCTCCCATGGCAACAAGTGATCCTTTGTCTTGATATTCAGATCCATTGCTATATTAATTCATCATTAACTTGCTTTGGAGATTCAGAAGTAATTAACACCACAACTCCAGGAAGTTGTGTCTCTGGAAAACCCATTTTCCGTCGGTCCAAAGGCTCTTCATCAGCATCTCTATCCACCAGAAGCACTAAGTATCTCTTGCTTGACATCTCTTTTTCAATACTTGTTTTAAGCAAATCATCATTGCCTTCCATCATCGCAGGAAGCTGAAGGTGTTGAGCTATCTGTTGTCGAACATGGACCTCCGCTTAACTCTGGTAATTTGAGGCATCGATAAGTATGACTTGATTGAAGGTTTCATGAAGACGAAGCATAACTTCATTGTCTTTCAAGACTGATTCTACCTTTTCCATGACTAGTCTTTTCTCAGCTGCATCTCCAGTAGATAACAAGATATGATGTATGTCACGTGCATGATCATCCTCAGATAGTAAAGTTTGAACCAGTTGATCCACAGCAAGTTTCGCTGCAAGACTAAGAATGTCTTGAGGGATCCCATAATAGTAACCATATATGGAACTCCAACTCCAGCCTGTTTCTACGATCTCTAATATGTCTATTGGTAAAAGGCCTTGAAAGCATTTAAGGGGCTTTTGAGAAAGTAGGCGATTCAAATCTTGAAGTGAATGTTTCCTATTTGATGCTTCACGAATCCAAGCCTTGAGTTGGCTATCATGCACTGTTTTTACAGGATAATTCAACAGAAGCCTGATAAGATCTCTTATGTGGCTCAATTGCAGCAATAAATTCCTTCTCTCCTTGTCTTTAAACGTTGATGATTGTATCAGCGGTTGATCATACTCCTTCAATGCTCTGGACTCGTTGGAAAAATCAAGTGGTTTTCTTCTCCCACATGGCTCTGCTTTTTCTTTTTGAATAAGATCCAGTGTCTCAGTTTTGCCAAATGGCTGAACTACTTGGATTGGATATAAATCATGTGGCTCCTTTTTGGTGACAACATGTGCTTTGCTACTACTAAACTTCATTTGTTCGTCTCTACCCTCCACAGTAAGTTGTCCAAATATGTAAAATGGCGTGCCCTTCATACCTATGCATGTGACGAGGGAAAACTAACGTTAGAGTTAGTTAAATAGAAGAACGTAGCTAATAAGTATTTGGAGGATAGATAGCGGAGGACAAAGCTCGTTATCGGTTTATCCAAATCTGTTGTTTGTAGGGTGTTTTGGGCATGTTTGGCTTCTCCTCCCATTCTTTTATTTTATTTTAAAAAAAGCTGTTTTCTAATATACTTAGAATTGTTTTTTTAAAAAAAATATAATCATTGATTCTTTTAATTTTATCAAATTTTGTTGTTAGTCTTTTTAGTTTTTTTCAATTTTTTCAATTTTTATAAAAGTTAAAAACGCTGAAAATATTAAAATTATAAAGATTCAAATAATAAACATCACTCAATCTTATTGAAATTATATAACTAAAAATACTGGAAAAAATTATAGGAATAACTCAATAAAATTATTAAAACTAATGGTTATGTTTTTCTTTATATTAAAAAAAGGTAATAATAGTTTTAAAAACAATTAAATCCAAAACACTTATTTGTTTGATGAAGGTCTTTAAATAACAATGCCTTTAGCTCAACACCATCTCCATCACTAACTTACTCATGCAATTGAGGTTGTTTGTATATAACATATATTTATTATATCATTATTGAATAATCATATAGTAACTATCATATTTTGACTAAAAACTTGACCACAAAATGGAATTGAATACAATATTTTTATATTATTTTTTTTAATCAATACACTGTAATGCAAGAAACCTGCCGCCCGCTGGCGGACAAATACATACAATTGGATTTTTGTTCTAATTAAACTATACTAGTGGAGATTTTGTTAGTATTTCTTATCACAAGAGAACCACAAGAGCAATGTACAAAATACTCGTGATTGTAAAAGCTGTATACTTATATTATATATAAATTATTTATATAAATATTCACCAAAAAAATTATTTATACAAATATATTTTTAAATAAATTTAAATCTTCTGTTTCGTTTTCAACCACGTGTATAATACTTATACAATAAATTATTATATTTAAAAATAATTTAAGTATAGTACTAAATATTTTTTCAATGGCTTACAAGGTATCCCTCTATTGATGGCAAGATAGCATTAAATATGAGTATTTTTTTCTAGATGAGATTCAAATCTTGATTATATTGTAAGGTACATACTAGCTTTTTCATTAGATTCAGCCTTTATTATATTATAAACACAGTTTCCATAAACATGAAGCGATTTTTCTGCCAATAAAAAAACCGAATGGAATGGTGGGTACTCTTAAAAGATATGATGCTATAATAAAAGGATTAAAGATAATCAATACTGCATTCAATCTAGATTTAAACCAAATTTCGTAACTAATTGCTAAGCACAGAATTGAAAAAGAAAAGCTACGAATTATAGAATTGTAAGAATCCTTCTAATAGCACTCCATCCGTAATTAATAAGATTAGAAACAAAGTTGAATAATAGATTAATTGGTACTTCTAACAAATCAGCTATTTGTACTTCTAAATCATTAATATGTAAGAAATTTGACCCAAAGAAAAAAAAAAAGCATATGTAAGAAGTTGGCAAGACTGAACAGATCAATGAAAAGAATGAATCGTAGTACGTACCCAACGGTCCTTCCTCACCCAACTCAAAAACCTTAATGGCCTCAGATAATAATGTTGTTTAATGGATAACGCCTTCATCTTATCCTTTTATTTTTGGCGCCATATCGACTTTGACTTGTTAGTTAACCAACTACCATTCTTCTTTCCGCTTGAATAGTAAAATACCAAATAGTCAGCCAGTATTTTTCGGTGCATCCCTCTTTTTTTTTTTTTAAAAAAAAAAGCTCAAAAATTTCTCGTCTGACTTATTTATGAGGTTATATAATTAATGAGATGTCGGTAAATTTTCTGGAGTTTAACTTTAAAGAATTAAGTACTTAAACTTATGTTCTTATTTCTAATTAGATCAAAACAAATGGATTATAAATTTAAAAATAAGTTAAAAGTATTAATAACAAATTAACAAGAGTTAAAATAATATAAATGATAGAATAAATGAATAAATTACCCACTGAACCTTAAGTTCAATAGAATTATAGACTTTGAATTTATTTATTGTGTAAATTATTTCTTCAACTTTTAAAAAAAATGCAACATGGGCTTTGCCATTGACAAAAGTTATTTTGAACTTTAGTTGAATATAAAATAATAGAAATACCACGTAATCATTCATGTCCTAATAATTGGGCAAGATAATAGTGACCTATTTCTTTTTTCTCTTTTATGAATATATTGTTTTTTTTTGTCCCGGTCAGCTTATGAATATATTGTTATACTTTAGTGTTTATCATCTTTCAGGTGAAAATCATGGGGAGATGTAGTAAGCCATCCAGCTCTACGCAACTCAAATCTATACTATTTTTTAAAATTAATTTTTCTTTATGTGAATTATTGCAATTATGTATTTGATTGTGAATATTTTGATTTGCATTTGATTAGGACATGCTCCCAATTTAAGGTAGAACATTTTTTTTAGTCTAATCATTGATATCTTCTCAAGTCTTATGGTATTATGCTAACAGTAGGCGTAATGGTAGCAATTTAAGCCAGTTGGTTTGCATTTGCGGGTTGTTGACCTTTCAATCCACCTCAAATTATAAGACAATCTTGAAGGTATTTTATTATCTCAAAATATAAAATAATTTGATAAAAATAAAGTTTCATTAATAATACTTTTTTAATATTACCTTTTAAATAGAAAAAGAGAGTTGAAATGATATTGTAGTGGAATGATTAAGTGTGTAGGGGCATTTTGAAAAGTTTATAGTTTTATTTTAAAAAAGTAAATTTGTAAAGTATTATTATTGAGCTTTATTAACATGTATAATTTTGTCTCAAATTATTTTATAATTTAGGATAGATGTGGAGTAATACAATAAAAAAAGGTACCCCCAAGTGGAAAAATATAGGGTCTAAAGTGCATATCTGATTATATTGGTAATGTAATATTCTAGTTTTTATAGGAGTTTAATTATGTGAAACATGAATTTTGAGGATTTTACCTTGGGATTTATGTATTTTGTTGAGGTTGAATTGAGGGAATTAAATTTGGGATAGTGATAATTGAGGTTTGATTGAGTAAACAAAATTAAGTTTAAGGAGGTTTAATGGTAGTTTAGGCACTTAAATTTAGGCTAAAATGGACCTAGAAACACGTATAAAGGTTAAATAGATTCAAAATACAGATGCTAGGTTGAGTTGGGCCCACCTGATGGGTTTTAATGAAGTGCCCCATTTTTGTACCGTGCATCGTGACTCATGGTACATCTGTTGTGGTATAAAAATTTGAATATTAGATTTGTCTTCATGACATACCCAAAAGTAAAGGTTTTGAGGTAGTTGTGGACGATTTTTTTGGGAGCACGGCTAAGATCTTGAAGTCTCCAACCTTAAGGCACGTTTTTTGGATCCAAATCTTTAAAGTAAGTTTGTTTAATCTTTATGCTAGCCTCCAATCCCTTCTCTTCAAGGACTTAAATAGCTTTGGGTGTTAGGGTTTCATTTTCAGAAATACCCACTTTATAAATCTGAATTTTAAGTGTTGTTTGAGGTTAAATAAATGTTGTTTAAATAGTTTGGTGTTGTTTATGGTCAAAGGATGATTCAATTTGAAACCTTAAGTTTGAAATTGACATATTAGTGATGTTGAATTATAAGATGTTAAATCTATACAAGAGGAGTATAATGAGAATTGTTGGGACTAAGTTTAATCATATAAGTGTATGGGAAGTGCTAGGATTAATGAGATTAATTAACCTAATCCTAAGATTAGTGTTTGAGTGTTATGATTAGCCCTAATTAGAATTTATTAATGTAAAATTTGCATTATTATATTGTGTAGATTGTGGTGTTGACACTGTGGTGAATGGCTATTTGCATATTCAGGGAACTTCGCATATAAGGAAGGAAGGTAACTATTTTAACTTGTTTTTGGTGTATGACTTGTAACTGATGGTGTGAAATTTTGATATGAATATTTGTCTTATGAAAATATGCATTTGAAAATAAATATATGTGTTTTGGAAAATTGTGTTGTCAAGTGAGGCTATGATATGATAACTTGTGTTTTCAACTAAGTTATTGCACTTATAAGCATGATAAAAATGTGTTTTGATTAAATGTGGAAAGCAATGTGTTTTGGATCACATAGTTAGTGTGTAAGGTTAGGAGCTATGTGTGTTGGTTCTTATCGCATGGTGCGTGGTATATCCTTATTTAACCCAATGGATGGCATGTGTGGCTTGTACTAACTTATCTCTAGCCAGGTGAGCTAGAGTATCCAGCATGATGTAAGGTGGAAATATGGTATTGTCATGCATAATTGTGTGCAAATTGAAATATTGGTGTGTGTTCAAATTTGTTTATTTGCCTACTTAGCAATTCACATGATTATTTGCATGTTCATGCATCATGACATTTTAATTTGGTTACCGGGGGCCCTCATGTCTCATTTCCTGTGATTAACTATTTTTTTCAAGGAAGAGCTTAACTGGAGAAGAATCCAAGCAATAGTTTTGGTGTATGGAACACCTTTTATTGTTAAAGCCTCGTTTTAGCATGTAATATGTACATTTGCTAACCTAAGGCATTTTATTTTGTAAAGTGAGCATGTGACTCCTCTTTTGGCTTAACAATTAACTATGATAACCATGAGAATGTCTTTTTGACTCTCATGGCGGTGACGTTTAATACATTTTGGAACATCAAATGATTATATGATGAGTTGTGTTGCTTTATGTTTTACAACTATTATTGTTCATTTTAAGCTGTGTTGAGTGGCTGCGATGCATCTATAAATATTATAGGTACTAGCATAAAATTTGAGGTGTGTATCTATTGTTCCATATGTGTGTGATGTGTTCAAAAGTCCTACACATTAGTTAATGGTTTTGGTGTCAATTTGGAAGTTTTAGAAACTTTGACAGCGTGTTTTGAAACTAATAGATGTTTTAGTGGATAAAATATTTGCATGGTGAAATTTGTTGACAAACCAACTTTAACAAGTTTTACCATGGTAAAAAAAATTTTCTTAAATATATAAAACAATTTCTACACCAAATACTGTGGCAGGAAAAAGTCTATCATGATAAAAAAAAAGTTTTACTTAGATCCCATTTCAAAAAGAAGATTTGAAATCCAAGTTATTGTAGCATTTTCCCACAATTATAAAATCAAAGATCCTAGGGCAAATAATACAAAACATTTTTATCTTTTTCAAAAATATTCAAACCTAGCGATTCTAGTGTCCATCCAACTATAAACAATAAAAACTCATTCATTAGCTTTGGTTTGATACACAAATAGTTTTAATAGAAAACTTATTCTTTAAAACCTATTAAGGGTCTAGACATCTTTTCTCAAATAAATAACTTCATAACTTACAAACCAAAGTCAAAATTTAGGGTAAACAACTTGACCACAACTCATTTATCTCAAAACATAATATACAACTTCTAAAAATTAACAATACAAGTTAAAATTTACAATTGAGTTACAGTCACCTAATATAACTTATATAGAGAAGTAGTAAAATCTCATCTCATCTCTAAAATACAATTTCAATACTTTAAGTCAAATCAAAATTAGATCATAAGTGTCAAACACAATTCTTATGACCAATATATATAAAGTATATAAAAATCTAAATAGTTTATGTTTTATATTAACATGTATCTTCAAATAAATAAATACGGTGTGTAAGTTAAGGATGTTTCACGTGACATCTGTCGGCCAACGATGAATCTAAAATCAATCTTGAAATAGCGGGCTGGCTGCATAAGATTAAGTTTTTGGTTCCTTAAGGTGCTAACTAAAGCCGCGTTTGGTACATTGGAGATTGACTTGAGAGAAACCAAAATGAAATTGGAATCAAGCTTTGAATAGTTTGGTATATGTATCAATTCAATTTTTTTTTATGAAATTCAATTCTATTAAAATATCTAAAATTTAATAAATATCATGGTAAAATTGGAAAATTGCTATCAGTCAACCCTTCATTATCGTCGCCATTATTGGGCCACCTTCCTCCTGCTGTCACGACCACCACCACTTTCCTCCCGCCGTTCACAATCATTCTTGATTATTACTTGTTTTTCTTTGGCTCTCGTGCACCTGCGAAGCTTCGTAGAGGAGCATTATGGGGCGAAATATGAAAGCAACTTCATATACTATTATAAATTTTATGATTTACTCCCTCCAATTAAAATATATTTTGAAAAAATTTACATATCAATAAAATCCTCATTCTTATAAAAAAATATATATTAATTTTTTTTTACCCTCAATCACAATTATATAAAGATATGTATTTACACATACATTTAAGGTAATAAATACAAAGGGTAAAATGAATTTTTTTTATATAAGAAAAATGTTTATATTTCGGATCGGAGGAAATATTGAGTTGTGGGGCAATTTTTTGAATTAAAGAGAATCTTCTCTTTCAAAAAAAAAAAATCCTTATCTTTTGTTAAAAAAGTCACCCGATTTTAGACTGATATATGTTCTCAAATATTAAATGATTTATTTAACCAACCAATATAAATTTCGCAAATATATGTCGGTCTTATATATAACTAATCCAATTTTTTTTTAATAATAGTGACTATTCTTAGTTTTGATTTTTCTAATCCTTTATCCATCAGTTGTTGGAACTTCACGTCATGATTAATTATAGGAGGGAAAATGTGATATGCACCGACGCAATGAATTCGTCTGAAGCACATCAAATTAAAGAACCGTAACCTATCAGGTTTACTTGCCGGTTCGAATAAACTTATGTAACATGAAATTACACGAAAGACTATATCTTACTTCCAGAAATGGGCCGACTTTTTGGGAAAATTAATGTCTTGTTTTGACTAAATGGGAAATTTGACTACTAATGATAGTATCACGCGCAAAGAAAGATAAGTAATGATATAAAGTAAAAATAAATTATCATCACTTTCTAGAATCCTTGAAAACAATTAAATAAATACTCTTTTATTTTTATTTATAAATTATTTTTAATATATTTTATTAAAGTTAAGAAAAATTTTAAAACTTATTAACTATATATATATATAAATTTAATAATTTTTTAATTTTCTCTTTTCAATATTTAATAGAAGTTAAATAGAAAAATTTATAATAAAAATTTAATGATATAATTTATAAAAAAGATAAAAAAAATTTATCCTATAAATAAAGTTGATTGGAGTATATAGCAAAAATTAAATACAATTGTAATCAGTGATGATAAAAGTATTAAAGTGGAAAACTCTCAATACAAAGATCAATTTTAAGTTACAAATTAGGCATTCTTAATTTATTCGATCATTAATTATTGTTTCGGTCCTTGATCTCTATATATAGAAGCTAAATGAGTGAACCCGAACCATATCGCCATGTGATACTTCATTTTTGCTTGCTCGTTCTTGTGCCCCCTTCTTTTCCTCCATTACAGAATCGATAAGCTTCCTTTCTAGCTCTTAGACGCTTGGAGCAACCTAGGTATTATTTTTCTCTTTTAAATCACTCTCTAGAAATAATAGTCTCACTGTCAGTACTTTTCTTGTGAAAATATGTTGGTAAAGGAAAAACTATACATGAACAACTAATTAACGTGATAATTCAAACAGAGCCAATACTAGAAAAGATGCATGATTGAACTCTTGGCAACGTACGTATTCCATTTTATCTTAGCATGAATAACTGATCTATAGGATTTTATCTCTCGTTTGTTTCATTTAACCAATACTCTTGGGGTATAGTCGCTAGATGCCTCTCTTTTGGTCAACGTTGGCTGCAATCTCGCCATTCCTCTTCCATCGAGCAATTCTCATCACTGTTTGCTGCAATCCAGTAGTTCAAGTTCTACTTTGTGTTCGATGGAAAAGGGTTCAGAGAGTTTATCACGGGATGAATTGATGGGGTTTATAGTTGATGACTCTTTTGATGGGGAAAAAAGTTTTCTACCGTTTGACCTCTCCAAAGAGGTAATCTCTCTTAATTGAAAGATTTTAATAGCACCTCATCCAAACGATGCTTCGCTTGTCTCTTCAAAATTTGTCACGGTGAAGCATTGAAAAAAAAAAAGTCCACTCATTTGATTTGAATGAAGAGCCAATCGATGATGGTGAAGGAGTAGTAACAATAGCAGCACGGTTCTGTGGTTTGGAAGGAGCATCTAAGTCCAAAAAAAATGTTGATGCCTAACTCCATTTGTTCATTTACTTCATTGTCCCCATTGTCTTTCCTCATTCTCCCACATGGCTAAAGAATTTAAATTAAAAGAGAAGCACCATTTTTTCATGGTGGAAGACCCACTCGTGGTCTCTTCTTGTTTCTTTGTTTTGCTTTTCTATGTCTGCAATGTGACTCCCTTTTAAGGGTTGGAACTTTCACTGTTCTATCCCCCACCAAATCAAAAAAATTCCCATTCATTTAGCTCTTTCATCCATCATTGTGATTTGCTTTTCTATGTCTACAAAGTAAGGGAGAGAGATAAAAAAAAAAAAAACTATCATATGGTTTGCTCATGTTTTGTTTGTTTTTTTAAACTTGAGAGTTATGTTTGAAATTTTACTTATGTTTATCTCTTGTGCTTTTATTGTATTGATAATAATAAAGTTAGTAGAAATAACTTATACATTAAAGTATTATATGGTTTGATCATGTCTTGTAGTTTTAGTTGAGGATTACATTTGGAATTTTATTTACTTTTATTCTTTATATTTTTGTTACATAATATTGATGATGTTGGTAGAAGATGACTTATAAATAAGACTAGGAGGAATATTTTGTAATTCAGTAAAAAGAAAAAATCGTTTCGTTATTATTTTCTTTAGTCGGCGTTAACATTTCTTGAACTATTTTTCTCCAGGCTTTTAAGTTTCTCAATGGGTCATGATACTAAGAACAGCGCTGATAATCAAATTCAACTTTGGGCACCTTCTTTGGGAGAGATGGTGCGTTTTTCTCTTGAGAAAACAACGTCCTACGTTAGCAACATATATGCATCATCTAGCCATATGGAAGAGGTACACAAACAGCTAAACGATGAACTGGAGTGCCTAAATACTCTAAAAAGTGACTGTGACGGCCAAGTATTAGCAGCTTGGAATAAGCGTACAACTAATGAGTACAACTTGTGGACGAAGAAAGTGGAAGAACTGAACGATCAAGTGGCTGACCTGAACAAGTAATATGACAGGTTAGATACCGTGGAGAAATGGCGTTATTGGAAGCGATCTAGTCTCAGTGCAAATATGGAAATAAAGTTTAAGGTAGTTCGAAGGCTTATAAAACGACGCCCACAAAATTTTCTAGTTGACAGTACTGATGACCATGATCCATCTTATTATATTTAATACTCTTTTTAATATTTGATCATAAATCAATTGCGTGAACTTTTGTTCTAGTAATAAAATATGAAAGGATCAATGGATAGGATTCTATGTTAATTTTTTTTTTATTTAGTGAAAATGAAATCCATTCTAAAAAGAAGACGGCATCAACGAACGATGTCAGGTTAATTAATTGGTCTCGAATCTCGATCGAGCTTGGGTTCTGGGTACACAATTGCGTTGGATGCTTGTTAAAAGCATTTATTTTGGTTAAAAAACATTGACCTCGTAAAAAAGTTGCAGTCTGTATGCTATAAATTGAAATACAAGTTACGAGGTTATTGATCTTAAGAAAGAGTAAATTATACTTCCTTCGTCTCAAATTATAAAATATTTTTACATAAAATTTTATACATTAATAAATTTCATTAAATACACCTAATAATCTTATCTTTTAAAAATAAAAATATAAACTTTTCAAAATATTTATCATTTAATATAATAAAAAGAGAAGTGATGGAAATTAATTATAGAAAGAAAAAGGATAATATTAAAATTGGAGTATTTAATGAAATTTTAATCTACTCAAAGTGTCTTATAATTTGAGATGGAGAAACTCTTTAAAAAGTATCTTATAATTTGGAATGGAAGGAGTACTGCGTACTATTATATTATATTTAATATAAAACAAAGTTAATAAATTTTGTGTTTATTAAGAGATGTTAGTTATAATTTTAAAATTGTAAAAAAATTCAAAAGTTCCAATTTTACCATATTTGTAATTAATAATCATAATAAATTATTGTTTATAAATTTAAGTAATAATAAATAAACAAAGAGTAAAATTGAAAAAAAAATTAATTACTCAAACTTCATTTTATATTTAGAATAAAAAAAATTTTAAACTTCATCTTATATTAAAGAAAAGAGAGAGTATTCGGTAAAAACAAAAAAACAAAAAGATAAAATAAAGGACTTAGGTGACTTTGAATCTTATCCTTCTCCATCTACAATGCTATACATTTCATTACACTAATAAAAAATACATAATTCTGAAGAAAGTTCCATGAAAAGCTCACAATCTTTTAAATAAAACTTTATAAGCCCTTGTATTTCTTTTTAAAAAAAAACTCGAAAAATCATATATGCAAATTCGTAGCAAGACAAAAATGCACAACTGAAGCATGCAGGCGATGAAAAATAAGGGCGGTGGTATTTCGGTCAAATCAAGATTACCTCCTAATAATAAATTCTTCAACTTGTGAAAATTTAGAAAAAAAATATAAAGGATGAATAATTAAGTTCCATCAAGATCAAGCTTCACAATACAAAGAAGTTATGCCTTTTTTTTCGGGGGGGGGGGTCAATTGCTTGAATTGGTTACATGTATTCAAAGACAATAAGCAAAATTAGCTAAACTACTTTTTCCCCAACAACCACCACAACAACAACAACAATTTATCTATCAAGAACTCCATTTAAATTGCAAGGGAAAAAAAAACTTATCTTTGACTAAAGGAGTTGAGAAAATATGATCCCTAATCCATGGAAACTTACCACATACAAGATAAATTATTAATATCAACAACTATTTACAATGGAAGTCAAGTATTGGCGGGCAGATTACCAGAACCACCTTCACTATCTTCATTAAATATATACCTCCAAGCTAAATCGTTATTAAAAAAAAATTGATTCTTTTTTTTAATTTTCTGTTTGAATTATTGCAGAAAGTGTTTAACCCACTCTACAATCTGCAGCCAGCACAAAGTATTCCCTCGTTGCTTTGCTGAGACAAGTTATGTTTCTAACTACATGTTCGTCAGAATATAAAGCAAACTGAAGCAATGCGAAACTCGTTATTGCTACACCGTGCAAAAAGGAAAAGCCAGTGACAATTTTAATTTGAAGGACAAAGCTCAAGTTGTTTCAAGAAAATGAAGCTGCAGACTTACAGACCAAAAACAAACCCACCTCATTCTGAAATTGTGATGCAGGATTAAAATTGATTTAAAAAAAAAAAAACAAAGAAAATGAAGAATTCCAGCCACTAAAAAAGCACATCTCACTAAAACTCAATTCAGAACACAGGGCGTCTATAGAAGTTAAGGAATCTCATCCAGCGTTGCACTCTAAATTCATTGGTGAAAGTGGTAATAAGAACGTTGGATTGTCATGTTTAGTTGAGAGGGTGATCTGAAAGCTAGGCTCAGAACAAGTGCGACTGCCACAATAGGTGATCCTGTAAAAGGCAAGGCCGCTCTTGGATTCTCTGCACATGTTTCATAGCTTGACAGATCTAATCATATTCATGACTACATCTGAAATAGTTTCTGCGTATAGGCCACGTGTAGCATGAGCCAAAAGTGAAGTATATAGTTTAACCCCAAAAAAATTGTTGGAAAATTAAGATTGATGGTACCTTGGAAATTTGGCTCCAGGAATGGCTTCCTGGCCATATTTCCTCTAATTATATCCTCCTTCAAAAGACCCAGATTCCTTCGTCCATGCAGTCACAGTCTCTCTGTAATTTAAGAATTGCCATTAGAAAATGCAACTATTTTGTTTGAGCCTACGAGTTGACGTAAAAGGCAAATAGTTAGGCATATATATACTATATACATCCTCTTACAAGTCTCTCCTGTCCTTGAAGACGTTGTCACTGAAAGGCTGAAATGGCTCGACCATTATCCCATCTGCTGTGATAGTATTTAACAACGACAGTGAATTTAAGATAATTGCATGTCATTTTAATATAAATTCAACGTGTTTAAGTAAGTAAATGTGGTTTAGCATGCAAAATAGCAGTAAAAACCAATAAAGTTAAAATCAAATATTGGTAAATATACCTAGAAGTCATTGATATCATTCTCTATAACTCTCTCTTACCATTAATATTTTTACTTATCAAATTTAACATGGTAAAGGAATAAGGGGTTTAGGACATTCAAACTGAAATCAAAACCAAAAATAAAAAAAAAGATACAGTACGACCTGGATTGTCGTCAATATCATCATCTATCCCGAAATACCCCGAGTTGAGTCAACCTGATTATTCATGGAGGACTCTGTTACGCTAGAGGCCTGTGTGCCAGTGTGACAATAGCCGGTTTTATTGTGGTTGTGAATGCCTTCAAAGGTTGTCATAACATAACTTGAATCATCCCTATCTCTCTCAATGCTCTTTCTCACCGGGCATCCATTCACCAAACACTTATAGTAATTCCTGCAATCAATCAAATTTTATAATAAGCATAAACATGTTCTAGGCTGGCTATATAGCAGTTTCCATTTATGCACATATCTAAAACAAAGTGAGAGAATTAAAGCTTTTTGAAGCATTCATCTTTCCTGCCAATGATCATCTTCGTGTTTCTTGTTATTAATCTTGTTACAGCTTTCTTTGATAGCTATAGGTCCCGTTTGCTTCTACTCCTTAAGATTTCAGATTTCTGGGAATTGTCTTTCTCATAGTAACTATCATATATTCCAATACATCAAATTTTAATGATTTTACTCCCATATTTGTTTAACCATATCCATAAGAATAATCTGTTTAATGGTAATTGGCATTCTTTAAAAAAATTAGAAATCCAACTAGATTTATGACCTTATACATGCCAGTCCTTATCCACACATATCTGTTACTTTATTGCTCCCATGTCATGAAAATATATCTATAATCATCTTAGTTCATTTTATCTTCTGTCACCCAACTCCATTCTATTATTATCAATTCTAACAAAAAGATGGGCTCTCTCACATATATGTACGAGTGCGTGTGTCCCCAGTAACAGAGCATGTACAACGAACCTCACATGTTGAAAACTCTTAAGGCCATATCATCAAGCGTTTGTAACACTGTGTCACTCACAAATAGTTAACAAATAAATAGCATCACAGGCATATATATGTTTACCTGGGGTTGGGGCTCTTCTTCAAAGTCTTGATGCCATGCTATATCCACTTGTACCCATCGTTCATCATTTCTACCTCTGACTTTGTCAAGAGTATAGTTCTTTGTTTAATGCCCTTCCTCTCCTTACTACTGATTATGTCTCCTAAAACACTTGACAAAATAGTATAAGCGCTCAGGGTTAAAATACAAAAAGGTTGAGGAAAGCTTCACCAGCTCACACTGAAATAACAAACTAATTTAAAATTAGAAATTCAAGATAGCTATAGAATTACCTAGATCATTAATGTCGAAGTCATCGTCATCTACCCAGATTGAGTCATTGAGTCAAGCTGATTATTCATGGAGGAATGTGTTCCATTTGGAGGCCTGTGTGCAAGTGAGAAATCCCTGGTAAATGATTTCGACAATAGTTGGGTCTTCTTCAGATATCTGCACTCTCTTTTTGGCATAATAACCTCCTTGAACACATTTGAAATGGCTTCTGCACATTGACAGCGTACATTATTAGCCAAATTATGCACAACAATTGAAATAATTTTCTCTTTTCTCTTCTTTTTTGGGGTAATTGAAGTAGTGCTACCTTGGATTTAGTACATCCTCTGTTTTCTGGTGATATTTCCTCCACTTTTACCCATCATCTAAAATATCTTCACCTTCAGATATTTTCTCTGACACTGAAAAGATCACTCTGTGATACAATAATACATGTTAGCCAGAAAGATACACCACGTTTTTGTATAAGCTTCTAAATAGAGGCACATAAAATTCAGTTATCCATACACACACACACACACACCTGATTATTTCGGTGTTTTGCCTCGGGTGCTCAAATAAAGACAGCAATGACGTGATATCTGCTGTGATAGATTCTAACAAGGTAAGGGAATCAAGGGATAAAGGTATACTGTCAGTTTATTGATGAAAGTAAAAGAAGTTGAGACAATCATTTCACACTGGGAAAAATTAAATTAATACGCATGCATGCATGCAGAATTACCTGGATCATCGTCAATATCATCTTCATCAATCCCAAATTGCAGTGCAGGAAAGTGTTCCCGTCTCGTCGCTTACGCGACGCTGAGCCTTCCATTTGCGGAGCAGCCGTTGGAAGAACTTCCGTGTTCTTAGGATGCACATGGCCCAGAACCCCTTGATGATGCATGACGAGATCAACGAGAGCAGTTTTTTTTTGGTTAAACCTTCGGCTATCGAATCTTTAGGAGCGAAGGGGTTTAGATACAAGTCATCTTTACAATTACAATTGATGGCTTGATGCTGCAATAATAATTTTCATTTTTCTTTAGATTTGGGTTCATTTCTTATTTTAAAATTGAAAAAAATTATATATTTCCAAGTTTTTTTTTTTAAATAACACTGAAAACATTGATTAAAAGTGTAGGCTAATTCTTCAATCCCAATAAAAGCTAGCTATACATGTCATCCATTTTATCGGAAAGGAAAGATCCCTCATCATTCTCCAATCCCAATTAAAATGTTGAAAGGTAATCAAAGATATTAAAGTAATCATTAAAAATATAGGATGATTCAGCTAATTTGTCAGCTAAAACAGTTTTTTGTCTGAACAGCTGTACAAACTCAACAAATGCCAATCTTGATGCACCAGCAATTTAATATTTTCAGTGATGTCTCCGGAGGGATGACTTTCACTACATCCCCTCAATGCCTCTACACTGTTTGAGAACACCTGCACAATACTTCAAAGTTAAAATGCTTCAAAATAAGACATGCAATTTTTTAATATTATTTATTATATAATGACTTTTTATTATTAACATTTTAAAATTTGGTATTTTAACTTGGATGAAAATATATTTTACATATATATAGATAAACACTTAAATCTTCTTCAAAATAATAGAAGTTTGAGTATAATTACATAACAAAATATATTTATCCAATAAAAAAGTGAAAGCACTATTTTAATTCCAACACATTGCTCGAGTTTTGATATAAATTCACACTTTTATTTCAATGTTTTAGGTCATTATATTTTTCTCCATTTGTAATGTTGATCTCTACATTTTCAAAGAAACATTGCCATGACACAAATGATACTAATAATATTAACATATCAATTAACACTTTTAATTTTTTGTGCTTATATGTCAAACTGATGCTAATATAAATTTTTTAATAAGAAATTTTTTAAAAAAAGTCTACATCAGATGAAGAAAAAAGATTTTTTTTCAAAAATCTTTTATTGATCATTTAAAAGTCCAAGCCATCTTTTTTTATTTAATCTGATGTAGGCTTTTTTTCTCATTAAAAAATTTATATTAGCATTATTTTGACATGTGAGCACAAAATTATTGATATATCTATATTATTAACACTATTTGTATCATGTCATCGTTCCTCTAAAAATGTAGGGACTAACATTACATATGGAGAAAAGTGTATTTCTGCCTTTCTATTATTGTTAGAGATATTTTAAGTTTTTATTACTTTATATTATATTCTATTGAAAATTTGCATTTTAAATATGTGACTTTGTCAAATATTTTTATTTGTTATTGTTTCATTATTGCCCCCACACATTTGATTTTTTGAATTATTTTTATTTGTGAGGAATATTTTTCCAAAATTTTGTTTTTTAATTTAAATTTAATTTTCATAGCATTGTTAGAGAACATAGGACAAAAGTTCATTATTGTCATTTTAAAGATTATACATTTTCAATTCAAAAAACTATTATATGTATAATCTCTTCTATCCCTTTTTCGTTGGTCCAGATATAAGAAGAAATAATATTATATCGCTATTTTTGTCTTCCCCGATTTTTTCTTCAAGTCTCCTCCCTTTTTTTTTTTAACAACTTTTTTTCCTTATTCAAATTCAAATATATCATGAAGTTTGAGATTGGGTTTGAAATTAGCAATTATTTTCAGTTAAAACATTCAACTGGTTTAAGAACTCATGATAAAACAAACTGAAGCAATTCGAATCTTATTATCACTCCACCGTGCAAAAAGGAAAAGCCAGTGACAATTTTAATTTCAAGGACATAGCTCAAGTTCTGTGTCGAGAAGATGAAAATGCAAACTTACAGACCAAAAACAAACCCAACTGAAATTGTGATGCAGGATTAAAATTGATGAAAAAAGAGACTGAAGAAGTGTACCAATTAAAAAAGTACATCACTAAAACTCAATTCCGAATACAGATAAGCGTCTATGGAAGTAAAGGGATCTTTTTCAATGTTGCAATCATGCCAGATGAAGTTTATGAATGCTTTAACCATGACTCTGCTCTGACCATGAAACATGCTAATGTTGTAGCATGGATGGAGCGAACTCAATTTGTCCAAAGCACGTTCCCAACGTTCAACATTGTTTGCATTTCTCAATGACTTTGTTACAACGACACTGGCAAGAAGATGACAACCACATTATTTGACCACATACACGGCCATTCTCTTGGCATAAGAAGATGGTAACAATGTGGTGTCAATCTTTCGACAGAAAACCTCCCATGCGAGCAAGTGATCCTTTGTGTCGATAGTCAGACCTATTGCCATTGTTAATTCACTATGAGCTTGCTTTGAAGATCCAGTGGTAATGTACACCACTACTCCTGCAAGCTCTTCTTCAGTAAAACCCACTTTCTGAGGATTCAGAAGCACTTTGGCTTCCACCAAAAGGACGATTCAAGTCTTGGAGCAAATAATATCTCCCATTTGAAGCTTCGCGAATCCAAGCCTTGAGTTTGCCATCTTGCACTGTTCTCATGGGATAATTTAGTACAAGTCTGACAAAATCTCTTATCAAGCTCAATTTCAGCAGCAAATTCGTTCTCTCATCATCATCTCTAAACGTTGATCCAATCGGTGCTTGATCAAACAGCTTCACTCTTTCGGCTTTGGGAACATTCAGTGTCTCACCGCGCTCTATTGTGGATGAATGAACTGACTCTGTCTTCCCTGACTCTGTTTTCACAGTAGGCCCCACTTTTCCCGAATTTTCCATTCCTTCTCTTCCACGAAATTCGTTTGTATTTATTTTGGCAAATCGCTCCACTATTGTTATTGTTGATGGATTCAGTGGCTCCATTTTGGGGTGAACATGCACCTTACAATTTTTCCTTGAATTTATTCGTTCCATGTGAATAGTTCCTGCGTATATGGATGAGGGGAAAAATTCAATGAGAAGAATGAAAATAAAAGGTAAAGCGATCATTTATTTATAAATAGTTTTGGAAACTGGACTGAAACACATGTGCATGCACGCGTAAAAATGTAATATTTTTGGCCAAAAAATGTATATTTCATGTATATAATGAAATTTTTGCTGACAGCAAGTAGAAAATTCAATTATGAGTAATGCCGTAAATATACTATTCTTAATAAGTATTCTACCACACAAGTTTGGTCACACGGTAGCTTTCTAAGATTAAGTGAACCCTTCCTGCACAGTTAGTCAGGAGCACAGAACAGAAGAAACTAAGCAGGAAATTAACTTAGGAATATAATGCAGAACAAGAGAGGAGGAGAGGAGTAGCCCAAAAGCTCAAACGCTGGCGCAATTATTATGTCTACATGAAAGCCTATATACAGGCTGACCTGGACATGAACGTTGGGACTCAAAACGCCAAATTAAACTACCATAAAGCACTGTTTACAAACCATAAACCACCATCAAGCACTTTCCTGGAGCCGTTTGGAGGATAATTATCCTTAATGAAATCCGGTTAAGAAATCTATTTAAAGCCCAGAAAATGAATGAAGTTCAAATTACAATTTCAAACAACCAAAATAAAAAGTTTTCTAGTAAGCAATTTTAAATAAATAACTAATTCATTTTCTGCAAAAATAATCCAGTACAAAGTGTCCCAATATTGCCTTAACTCACGCACAAGGAGGGCTAATAAGCTGTTTTCATCTGCAATTGCCCTGCGTTGGCCTGTCTCATACGTGTAAGTTGACTTCTCCTCAAAGCCTTTTAACTAGCCACTTTCACTTCTTGGTATTTATATCTTTGAAGCTTCTCTTGTGTGAGCAATGGGGGACATTGTCATTTTGACAAAACACTCTCAACTATTATAACTATCCCCACATTTGTCAAAAGGACCACTATTATTTGAGTTAATCACACAGAAGATAATAACTTTGTATTTGGTGTCTTTCGACTTGAACCAAATGTAGACTAATAAACCTTAGCACATGGATAAGTTGGTGTAACTTTATTATTAAACCAAAAGATCTTGAGCATGTACTAGAGGTCTTATTAATCATATTATATCCCCATAGTCTATGCTATTAATGATGATTTTGAATGTTATCGGCCATGCGCGCACATGGTTTTAACAAATTTTTTAGAGATTTTGCTACAATCTTATAAGAGTAACCCCATTCCACATTCGTATAGGTGTTTTTATCAAGTGTCTCTGCAATGAATACACCATCCATAACAACTATAAAAAACATTAAGAGCTTTTACTCAACCTTCGATCAATACATTCTAACACTTTCTTAAGTCATAGGAAGGGATAGGAAATTTAGTACTTTAAGAACTAACAAGTGATTTGTTCTTATTCATTAAACCTTCTTTATGGAATATCCAATCATAAGAGTTGTGTTGCGAAATATCTCCTTAACTAATCTCCAAGTAACATCAAAATTGAGGTAATCCAGTTATCCAGGTCTAACTTGATAGGGATTACCAAGTTTGTAATTTAAAGAAATGGGATCTTAAATTTTTATAAATCAAATTTACTAAAACATCATTTAATAAGATTTAAATCAAAGTAAAAAAAATGTCTTGGATGCATGGGATACTTTGTGAGAGTGAAAAGACTTAAGTATAGTTGATAAATAACAAGGAATGAAAAACAAGGCAGTACGCTGTGGCTTGTGCACATGCGCCAGGGCTTTCCCTTTTTTGTGTCACTCACCATGGCTCAAGCGCCATGTGCCACGACGTGTTGCACTCATCAGACAATAATTCTGCTATCATTTGATAGCAACTTTGAGGTAATTTTTGACGTGCCTCATTTCCCCATCCAATATTCAAATGAAGTGATTTAAGTGTTTATGAAAACCTCTTTTTATAAAATAGCTAATGGCATGGTTTTTACTTCCAAATTAAGTCACACAAGAAAGTTGAACACCCAAACCATTTTCAAACCATTTTGACAATTTTCACAATTTTAATGATAATTAAAAATTAATTTTCCCTGTTGTTTTGCCCCTTGCACCGCTGTTGACATGTTCATTCGATTATCTTGATGAATAATCATTCAGGTAAAAGGTAGCTAAACAAGAATAATACCATATTGAGGTAACGAGGTAGTGAAAACAGTATACTAAAACTATAAACATCACTTCAAAATATGCACACATACGCACATCACAATCTGTAATATATAAGAAGCTATATTAAAATAAAACATAGAAGATAAATTTCAAATATATTGGCATAAAGAACATATCTTATTAATAAAAAATGAGATGTAAAACATGATGAGAAAATATATGAATGATGTGGCTAGTTAACAATAAGAGATGCACAGAGATTAATGCATCAAATCCACCATTCCGATATGAGATTATATGGATGTGGATGACATTAATTAGAATCCAATCAATACCCATCATTTGCAAGAACAATTGTATGCACAATAAAGTATAAACCATAGCTTGAGCATATCACGAGACTGCATTATGCTTGAATATGACAATGGTACATGTCATAAGTTTTATATTGAAGAGCCTTACAAGTAGTATAGAGTTTATAAGTTCATGAAACTCTTTCACCCAATAAGTTAGTATTTTGAGATGAACTCTTCCTTTAGACTTATAATTGTTACATTGATGCTTTCATTGAGAGGCCAATGTTATGAAAAGGGCTATCCATAAAGGATTCTGATAGGAAAGGGCTACCCATGAAGAATTTTGATCGGCAGGAGGCCCTCATAAGTGATGTGAGGTTTATAAATTCAAGAAATTCTCATACTCAATAAATTAATATTTCAAAATGACCTTTCCTTTTAAATTTGTGTTTGTTGCAGTACGTACTAGACAGTGATATCAAAAGGTGTGAGTTTGAAACTTAAAACCCCCGAAGCTCTGCTAGTAATTGAAGTAATGAAGCTTTTCCTCCTTCCTAGCTATCACTTTCTTCTTTCACACCAAACTTCGTTGACTTTGAGTTCATCAAGTTCAATATTAGTACAGCTTGATAATGATTAAATATCAACTAAATTAAAAATAATCACAAGTATTCGAACTTCTAGGACACGCGCACACACAACTATATTATCTTTTTATAGTTTATCAATTTTATGGGGTGGATGATGAAGCTACTACGCATCTTCTTGTTAATATTAAAATCATTGCGAATGCTTGATGGCTTTCCTCAGTATATAGAGTCGCACTAATAACACCATCTTTGAAATAATCACGTCAAGATTACACACACATCATTTGAATACATGTGTACTTAACATATTTAATATTTGAGTACATTCTCATTTTAATACATGTACACTTTATTTTCATTTAGTTTTGGTCACATTCTAATGCTTTTATATATTATGCATGTCTCGCATTTCTAGATCCTTCTACATTTATTTTCTACCCGTTGCTTTAGAATATTATAATCAAGTAATAAAATAAATAATAAATAATCCTCTAAACTTTTCTTTATAAAAAATCTAATAATTAATAAATGTATACACAATCAATTAATTGATTTACTGAATGAAAAAAATAAATGAAATAAAGATTAGGAGAAGGAAAAAATATTTATAGATGTCAATTTTTTTAAAAAATAATTATAAGATTACATAAATTTTTTTGGCCTGACAAGACTACTAATTGAAATTGAAATAAAGTCTAACATATTAGTCATCGAGAAGCAAGAGATATAATAGTCCAAGAGAGAAGACATGCAAAATATTTTTAATTAAATCTTACTTTTTAATAAAATAATTAATTATTTTTAAATTAACCTTATTTTTTATGTTTTCCTTTATTTAATAGGGTATTTTACTTTAAAATAAATATAAAGTAATTAATTCAATTAAGGTACTTTTAAAAAAAATTACACCTTAAAATGCTAAAATGTCTTAAATTATTAAACAATTAATCCCTTAAAAAATACATTACATTTTTAAATAAACAGAGTGCGTTTGCTACATACAAGTGACTTGCGAGTTATACATCATACTCTAAGTTCTAAAAAGACGAAAACACTCGTGGGCTTGAGCTATACTATTCGGACCTGTTCGTTAAACATTGGTTCGGGAGGGAGTCGAGAAAGTCGTCGGATGCGTGATCGTCACTTTCAGAAGGACTATAAGGAACTCGTAGTGGCTGTGTCTCAGCATCGGAGTCATATGGTTCTTCAACAACAAAATCTTCATAAAATGGGGTTGAAGCAGAATTGTCCATAGAAGAAAATGACTCAAGATCTGTATTGGACGCTGTGCTGCCCCTAAAACTGAGAGTATAATCTGTTGGATTGGAGGCTGGGACTTCTGTAGGGTCTTCATCAATTCTTTGCACTTGCTTTTTAGCAGGGCAACCAAAATGAGTACCATGAGTACATCTGTAATAGCTTCTGCACATTGACAACACATCATTAGCAAAATGATGCATATATTGAAGTAATAAAGCTTTTTTTTTTTTTTTTGGTAATTAAAGGCGGTGCTACCTTGGATAATTGGATCATAGAATTTCTTTCTGGCCATCTTTCCTCCATTTTATTACATCTGCCAGAGGAATCTCTTGATTTCCAGGTGAGAATGTTATCATTGAAACAGTCATTCTATGACACGGGAATTCAGGTTAGAAAATCCACCAAATTTTTTTGCATGATCTTATAAATAAATAGAGCTACATGCAATGCATTTATGTATATATACTTCTCTCCGTTGGCATTTTGCTTTGGGTCCTTCAAGGTCCTCACACCTAAAGGCTGTAACGACTCATCCTCTGTCTTCACTGCTATGATGATTTTAACACGGCAGGGGAATAAAGGGTTTAGGACATTCACACTGAAATCAAAACCTCAAATAAAATTAAAAAAAAAAAAGATACAGTACTACCTTGATCATCGTCAATATCATCATCTACTCCGAATTGAGTCATCAAGTCAAACTAATTGTTCTTGGAGGACTCCGTTACGCTGGAGGCCTGGGTGCCCGTGTGACAATAACTTGGGTGGTTGTGGATGCCTTCATAGGTTGTTATAACATAACTTGAATCATCCCTATCTCTCTCAACTCTCTTTCTCACTAGGCATCCATTCACCGAACACTTGTAGTAGTTCCTGCTAGCACATTCTATAAGCATAAGCATGTTCCAGGCAGGCTAGCAGTTTCCGTTTATGCACATTACAAAAACAAAGCGACAAGGAATTAAAACTTCGTGAAGCATTCATCTTTCCAACCAATGATCATCATCTCCATGTTTCTTGTTATTAATCCTATTACAGCTTTCTTTGATAGCTTTAGGTGCCATTTCCTTCAACTCTTCAAAATTTCTGGGAATTGTCTCTCTCACAGTAACTATCATATATTCCAAATTCCCTATACATTCAAATTTTTATGATTTTACTCCAATATTTTGGTTGGCCATAACCATGAGAATCATTTCTTTTATTGTAATCATCATTCTTTAAAAATTAGAAATCTAGCAAAATTTATGACATTATACATGTCAATCCTTATTCACACATATCTATTACTTTATTGCCCCTATCTTACATAAATATATCTATGATCATCTTAGTTCATTTTATTTTCTATCACCCAATTCCATTCCATTTCTTATCATTTCTAGCAAAAAGAAGGGCTCTCACATATATGTACGACGAGTACATGTGGTAACACGAGCAACGCGTACAACAAAACCCCATGTTTGAAAACTCTCAAGGCCAGATCATTAAGCATTTGTATGACTACATCAGTCACAAATAGTTAATAATAAATAGCATCATGGCGCGCGCATATCAACCTACCTGGGGTAGGGGCTGTTCTTCACGGTCTTCTTGCCATACTTCTCCACTGTACCCATCGTCCGACATTTCTACCTCTGACTTTGTTCTGAATCGAATTCTTTGTTTAACGCCCTTCCTCTCCTTACTACTGCTAATGCCTTCTAAACACGACCAAATACTATAAGCGCTCAGAGTTAAATTGAAAAAGCTGAAGAAAGCTGCACTAGCTCACATTGAAACAACAACCTAATTTAAAAATAGAAATTCAAGATCATGATAGCTACAGAATTACCTAGATCATTGTCAATATCATCATCATCTACCCCACATTGAGTGGTTAAGTAAACCTGATTATTCATGGATGAATCTGTTACACTGGAGGCCTCTGTGCAAGTGTGACATCCCTTGTATGTGATTTCGACAATGGTTGGGTCTTCTTCAGATCTCTGCACTCGCTTTTTAGCAAAGCAACCTCCTTCAACACATTTGAAATAGCTCCTGCACATTGACACCCCCCACAGTTGAGCCAAATGATGCATGCCAATTGCAATAATTAAGTTTTTATCTCTTTTCTGCTTTTTTATTGGGTAATTAAAGTGGTGCTACCTTGGATTTAGTCTGTCCTCTGTTTTCTGGCCATATTCCCTCCACTTGTACCTGTCGTCTAAAGTATCTTCACCTTTAGATATTTTCTTTGACGCTGAAAAGATCATTCTGTGATACAAGAATTCATGTTAGAAAAATACCCACACTTTTGTATAAGCTTCTAAATAGAATTGCCTAAAATTCAGTTATGCACATATATACCTGCTGATTCTTTCAGTGTTTTGCTTTGGGTAATCAAATAGAGGCTGTAATGGCGTCATATGCTGTGATAGATTTTAAATAGGTGAAGGAATCAAGGGAAATTGGAATACTATAGGTATAATGTCAGCTTATTGATGAAAGGAAAATAAGTTATGACATTCAGTTCCACTCTGGGAAAAATTAAATTAATATGCATGTAAATTAACTGGAGCATCGTCAATATCATATTCATCTATCCCAAATTGAGTCATTATTTCTACATGATTATCAATTGAGGAAAAGATTAATCAAACATAGATGGCCGACAGGCTGTTCCCCATTCTTCTTTGCTCCATTGGACTGCATCCCACCATCTGGGTTTTCTCCCAAATGACCGTTAGATTTTGGCTTGACAGTTCCATCTTAGAAAGGCCTTGGAGCTTCGGGCATTATAATTGCTATACTTTTCAAGCTTGAACCTATTTGACATTCATTGGAAATGTTGATCAACTCGGGAAGATGTAGAAGCATTATCTTTCTCAATTTTGGGAGGAAAATCTCTCCTTTATGTTTGAATGATCTGTCACTTATCAAGGTTTTTACTTTAGAACAATCCTTAACAATCAGCTCCTTTAATAGTGAAAGATTGCCTAAAAATCCAGGGTAAAGACAGTTGTTAACTCGGGGCAATTTTGCAGTACTAAAGACTTCAGCATACCCAAAAAGCAGTGAGGTGGCATTGGCCCTTCCCATATGCTTCTTAACTCTTCATGTGCGAT